>NC_042957.1:66558591-66751291 GCF_901001165.1 Salmo trutta | reverse complement strand
TCTGTCTCAATTCATCAGACTGCTCGCTTTCTCTTGCCCTCTTTTTCTATCATTCTCTCTCCTCCTCGCTTTTGTCTTTCTCACGCACTCTCTCTCTGTCTCCCTGTCTTCTCCCTCGCTTTGTCTTTCACTCACGCACTCTCTCTCTGTCTCCCTGTCTTCTCCCTCACTTTTTCCCACCTCTCCATCTCTTGTTCTCATTCACTTTCTCTCACCCCCTCTCACTACTCTCTCTCTGTCTCACTTTCCCTCTTTCTCCTATTCAGGTGAGGCAGATATCACCTCCTTCCCTCTCTCGTTCAGACTGGCTGGACGGATTTGACCTATTATTTTTTCTTCTCAGCGAGTCAGAGATTGAGTGAAAGAATGGAGGCACTTTAGGACCACCCTGCATCAGCATGCGTCTGTCTGTCTGTTTGTCTGGATGTACAGCAGTCTATCCAGCCTCGGGGTGGGAGGGTGGAAGGGTTCGAGAAAGAGGGGAAGAGGGGAAGAGGAGGGGAAATCATGCCCTGGTTAACCTTTGGCTCTGCTGAAGTCAGGGGAGGGGGGTTATGACTGTTATGACCCAGAGTCTCATGTACTGTATGTCTACTTAAGTTCTGCAAGTAAAACTTCAGCATTCAAACACAACAGACAAGCCCAGGCATGCCCAAGAAACTAATTAACAACTAACTGAATAGGACAAACAGAACACAAGTTAGGGGCCAGAGTCTGTGTTTAGTAAAGGGACCCTAACTAAATAAGACAAACAGAACACAAGTTAGGGGCCAGTCTGTGTTTAGTAAAGGGACTCGGAGCTGCAGCTGCTGCTTCTTTAATTCTCCACGGAAGTCAGTTGTCTTTTTTTTGTGTATGTGTGTGCGTGTGCGTGTGTGTGCACGCACGTTCATGTGTGCCTGTATGTCTGTGTGCACTCCTGGAGACAAGGGAAGTGACGGCTGTGGTGACATTTGGAGAGTTGGTTGGTGTGGGCCTCCAGGACTGTTTTGCTGCAGTTGTGGCCTTTCAGAGAGATAGGCATGCCCCTGCTCTCTCTCTTTCTCTCTCGCTCTCTCTCTTTCTTGTTCTCTCGCTCTTGCTCTGCCTTACTTTCTATCTGTGTGTCTCTCTCACTCTTTCGCTCTCTCTCTCTCTGACCAGTGGGCATTCTCCGTCCATCACCACCCCCACAACAACCCCAGTCTGTCACAGAGGTCAGGGGTCAGTGGACAAGACAGACAGCCAGATCCTCCGGAGGTGACTGAGGAGGAAGCTGAGCAGCTGGACCTCTGACCTGGCCAGGGTGGCCTGGCATGACCATGGTGAGACTGGGCACCCCTGGAGCCAGGAGCTTGAAGATCTGTAGGCCCTACCGTGCAGACAGGGAGACAGAGGGGGTGGCTGGGTCAATAGCAGCAGGAGGACAGGGGATGAACCGTACCATGGCAAACAGAGCTTGTGTGTAACGGCTGTCTGAAGTAGTAGACCAAGGTGCAGAGAGGAATTTGTTCATCTTTTATTTTAGATGAAAAAAGGCACTTCACAAAGAAACACAGACGACAGCCAAACAGTCCTGTCAGGTATCCTAACACACTAAACAGAAAACATCTACCCACAAAACCCAAAGGAAAAACATGCTGCCTAAGTATGACTCCCAATCAGCAACAACGATGTACAGCTGTTCCTGATTGGGAGCCATACCCGGCCGAAACAAAGCAATCCCCAACATAGAAATACAGACATAGAATGCCCACCCAAATCACACCCTGACCAAACCTAAATAGAGACAAAAAGGCTCTCAGGTCAGGGCGTGACATTGTGTAACAAATGGCACCCTATTCCCTATGTAGTGTACTACTTTTGACCATAGGACTACTTTTGTATTTAACTAGGAAGTCAGTTAAGAACAAATTGGCAAGTCAGTTAAGAACTGCCAGCTTCATTAAATAGTACCAACAAAATACCAGTCTCAACGTCAACAGTGAAGAGGTGACTCCGGGATGCTGGCCTTCTAGGCAGAGTTCCTCTGTCTAGTGTCTGTGTTCTTTTGCCCATCGTAATCTTTTCTTTTTAATGGCGAGTCTGAGATATGGCTTTTTCTTTGCAACTCTGCCTAGAAGGTCAGCATCGCGGAGTACCCTCTTCACTGTTGACATTGAGACTGGTGTTTTGCAAATACTATTTAATGAAGCTGCCAGTTGAGGACTTGTGAGGTGTCTGTTTCTCAAACTAGACACTCTAATGTACTTGTCCTCTTGCTCACTTGTGCAACGGGGCCTCCCACTCCTCTTTCTATTCTGGTTAGAGCCAGTTTGCACTGTTCTATAAAGGGAGTCGTACACAGCGTTGTACGAGATCTTCAGTTTCTTTGCAATTTCTTGCATGGAATAGCCTTAATTTCTCAGAACAAGAATAGACTGACAAGTTTCATAATAAAGTTATTTGTTTCTGGCCATTTTGAGCCTGTAATCGAACCCATAAATGCTGATGCTCCAGATACTCAACTAGTCTAATTTAATAGCTTCTTTAATCAGGACAACAGTTTTCAGCTGTGCTAACATAATTACTAAAGGGTTTTCTAATGATAAATTAGCCGTATAAAATGATAAACTTGGATTAGCTAACATAATGTGCAATTGGAACACAAGAGTGATGGTTGCTGATAATGGGCCTTTGTACGCCTATGTAGATATTCCATAAAGAATCTGCCATTTGCAGCTATAATAGTCATTTACAACATTAACAATGTCTATACTGTATTTCTGATAAATTTGATGTAATTTTAATGGACAATTATGAACTTTTCTTTCAAAAACAAGGACATTTCTAAGTGACCCCAAACTGTTGAACATTAGTGTATATTGAGGCAGAATATCTCTGTTCAATTAAACAAAAGTGCAAGAAGTGAACCAAAAAATGGTACACCCACAAGCATTTACCAGGTGCACAAACATTTTTGACACGCTTTGTCTTTGTCAGCATAGAAGTAGAAAGATGTATCATATTGAACATTTCCACAACATTTGGCAGTTGAAGCATGAAAAGTTTGTTCAAGGATAAAAGTCTAGACTCTAGTTTAGGAATAGTCACCTCCTTAGCAACAAGCTTTCCAGTCATAGCTTTTTGTGTGAGCTCCTTGTCAGAGAAGCATGACTCAGTTGGCTGGATGCACATTTGACATGCATGATGATGAAAACAAAACGTCAACAGAATCTCTCTCTCTCTCTCTCTCTCTCTCTCTCTCTCTCTCTCTCTCTCTCTCTCTCTCTCTCTCTCTCTCTCTCTCTCTCTCCCCTCTCTCTCTCTCTCTCTCTCTCAATTCAAAGGGCGTTATTGGCATGGGAAACGTGTTAACATTGCCAAAGCAAGTGAGGTAGATAATATACAAAAGAGAAATAAAAATGAACAGTAAACATTACACATACAGAAGTTTCAAAAGAATAAAGACATTACAAATGTCATATTATGTATATATACAGTGTTGTAACAATGTACAAATGGTTAAAGTACACAAGGGGAAATTAATAAGCATAAATATGGGTTGTATTTACAATGGTGTTTGTTTTTCACTGGTTGCCCTTTTCTTGTGGCAACAGGTCACAAATCTTGCTGCTGTGATGGCACACTGTGGAATCTCACCCAGTAGATACAGGTGTTTATCAATATTTGGTTTGTTTTCGAATTCTTTGTGAATCTGTGTAATCTGAGGGAAATATGTGTCTCTAATATGGTCATACATTGGGCAGGAGGTTAGGAAGTGCAGCTCAGTTTCCACCTCATTTTGTAGGCAGTGTGCACATAGCCTGTCTTCTCTTGAGAGCCATGTCTGCCTACGGCGGCCTTTCTCAATAGCAAGGCTATGCTCACTGAGTCTGTACAAAGTCAGTCACAGTGGCCAGGTATTCTGCCACTGTGTACTTTCTGTTTAGGGCCAAATAACATTCTAGTTTGTTCTGTTTTTTTGTTAATTCTTTCCAATGTGTCAAGTAATTATCTTTTTGTTTTCTCATGATTTGGTTGGATCTAATTGTGTTGCTGTCCTGGGGCTCTGTGGGGTCTGTTTGTGAACAGAACCCCAGGACCAACTTGCTTAGGGGACTCTTCTCCAGGTTCATCTCTCTGTAGGTGATGGCTTTGTTATGGAAGGTTTGGGAATCGCTTCATTTTAGGTGGTTGTAGAATTTAACGGCTCTTTTCTCTGAATTTTGATAATTAGTAGGGAATCGGCCTAATTCTGTTCTGCATGCATTATTTGGTGTTCTACGTTGAACATGGAGGATATTTTTGCAGAATTCTGCATTCAGAGTCTCAATTTGGTGTTTGTCCCATTTTGTTAAATCTTGGTTGGTGAGCGGACCCCAGACCAAACAACCATAAAGGGCAATGGGGTCTATGACTGATTCAAGTATTTTTAGCCAGATCCTAATTGGTATGTTGAATTTTATGTTCCTTTTGATGGCATAGAATGCCCTTCTTGCCTTGTCTCTCAGATCGTTCACAGCTTTGTGGAAGTTACCTGTGGCACTGATGTTTAGGCCTAGGTATGTATAGTTTTTTGTGTGCTCTAGGGCAACGGTGTCTAGATGGAATTTGTATTTGTGGTCCTGGCGACTGGACCTTTTTTGGAACACCATTATTTTGATCTTACTGAGATTTACTGTCAAGGCCCAGGTCTGGCAGAATCTGTGCAGAATATCTAGGTGCTGCTGTAGGCCCTCCTTGGTTGGGGACAGAAGCACCAGATCATCAGCAAACAGTAGACATTTGACTTCAGATTCTAGTATGGTGAGGCCGGGTGCTGCAGACTTTTCTAGTGCCCGCGCCAATTCGTTGATATATATGTTGAAGAGGGTGGGGCTTAGCTGCATCCCTGTCTCACCCCACGGCCATGTGGGAAGAAATTTCTGTTTTTTGCCTATTTTAACCGCACACTTGTTGTTTGTGTACATGGATTTTATAATGTCATATGTTTTACCCGCAACACCACTTACCATCAATTTGTATAGCAGACCCTCATGCTAAATTGAGTCGAAGGCTTTTTTTAAATCAACAAAGAATGAGAAGACTTTGCCTTTGTTTTGGTTTGTTTGTTTGTCAATTAAGGTGTGCAGGGTGAATACATGGTCTGTTGTACGGTAATTTGGTAAAAAGCCAATTTGACATTTGCTCAGTACATTGTTTTCACTGAGGAAATGTACGAGTCTGCTGTTAATGATAATTCAGAGGATTTTCCCAAGGTTGCTGTTGACGCTTATCCCACGGTAGTTATTGGGGTCAAATTTTTCTCCACTTTTGTGGATTGGGGTGATCAGTCCTTGGTTCCAAATATTGGGGAAGATGCTAGAGCTAAGGATGACATTAAAGAGTTTTAGTAGAGCCAATTGAAATTTGTTGTCTGTATATTTGATCATTTCATTAAGGATACCATCAACACCACATGCCTTTTTGGGTTGGAGGGTTTTATTTTGTCCTGTAGCTCATTCAAGGTAATTGGAGAATCAAGTGGGTTCTGGTAGTCTTTAAATGTTGATTCTCAGATTTGTGTTTAATCATGTATATGTTTTTGGTCTTTGTTCTTTGCAAAAGATTGGAGAAGTGGTTTACCCATACATCTCCATTTTGGATAGATAATTCTTCGTGTTGTTGTTTGTTTAGTGTTTTCCAGAGTCTGTGGATTCTACAATAACATTGAGCTGATTTCTGACGTGCTGTTTCTGCTTTTTCCGTAGTGTATTTCTGTATTGTTTTAGTGATTCACCATAGTGAAGGCGTAGACTCAGGTTTTCCGGGTCTCTATGTTTTTGGTTGGACAGGTTTCTGAATTTCTTTCTTAGATTTTTGCATTCTTCATCAAACCATTTGTCATTGCTGTTCATTTTCTTCGGTTTTCTATTTGAGATTTTTAGATTTGATAGGGAACCTGAGTGTCATGTCCTGACCAGTTTAGGGATAATTTGCTATTGTAGTTTGGTCAGGACGTGGCAGAGGGTATTTTGTTTATGTGTTTCGGGGTGGTGGTGTATGTAGTAGGGTGTTTGATTTATTATTTCCGGGTTTTGGTCTATGTTCTATGTTTTGTATTTCTATGTTCTTTCTGGTTTGTTGTATTTCTATGTTTAGGTTGATGGGGGGTTGGACTCTCAATTGGAGGCAGGTGCTTTCTCTTTGCCTCTGATTGAGAGTCCTATATATGGGTAATTGTTTGGTTTGGTGTTGTGGGAGATTGTTTCTTGTTTTGCATGTGTGAGCATGACAAGACTGTTTTGTTGTTCGTGCGTTCTTCGTTTTGTTATTTTGGTGTTCTCTTTATTTAAAATAAATAACAAGATGAGCATCCATATTCCTGCTGCGTTTTGGTCCTCTATTCCCGACGACAGCCGTTACACTGAGAGGTCAAATATACTGTTAAGATTTTCTAATGCCAAGTTTACACTTTCACTATTACAGTGGAACGTTTTACCTAAAAGGGATTGAATTTGTTGTTGCCTAATTGTTTTTTGGTAGGTTTCCAAACTGCATTCCTTCCATCTATAGCATTTCTTAATGTTACTCAGTTCCTTTGGCTTTGATGCCTCATGATTGAGTATTGCTCTGTTCAAGTAGACTGTGATTTTGCTGTGGTCTGATAGGGGTGTCAGTGGGCTGACTGTGAACGCTCTGAGAGACTCTGGGTTGAGATCAGTGATAAAGTAGTCTACAGTACTACTGCCAAGAGATGAGCTATAGGTGTACCTACCATAGGAGTCCCCTCAAAGCCTACCATTGACTATGTACATACCCAGCGTGCGACAGAGCTGCAGGAATTGTGACCCGTTTTTGTTGGTTATGTTGTCATAGTTGTGCCTAGGGGGGCATATGGGGGAGGGAATGCTGTCACCTGCAGGCAGGTGTTTGTCCCCCTGTGTGCTGAGGGTGTCAGGTTCTTGTCCGGTTCTGGCATTTAGGTCGCCCTCCAGGATGGAGAAGCTGTCTTCATTAAAGTATGGGGATTCTAGTGGGGGGATATAGGTAGCACACAGGAGGACATTTGATAATTTCCTTTTGAATTTCTAGCCAAATGTAAAATGTTCCTGTTTTGATTAATTTAATGGAGTGAGTTAGGTCTGCTCTATATCAGATTAGCATACCCCCTGAGTCCCTTCCCTGTTTCACACCTGGTAGTTTGGTGGATGGGACTACCAGCTCTCTGTAACCTAGAGGGCAACCAGTGGGTCCATCTCCTCTTATACCAGGTTTCTTGCAGGATGACAATGTCTGTATTACCGATTTTCTTTGGTGAAGTCCAGGTTCCTGCTCTTAGGCCAAAGGCAGATGACCTCAGGCCTTGGATATTCCAGGATGAGATAGTGAAGGCTTTGTGTTCCATAAAGTGTCCAATGTTGTTGGTCATGTGGTTTGGCCTCAGTCCAGTAAGTGTGAGCAGAGCCTGCTGAATATCTGGTACATGCCATTGGCTTGGGCTAGTGTAAGAGTGGGGGTTGGGCCTGTTTGCCCACTCACTGCCTGGGCGTATGTGTGACTTCCATGTTGAGGCCCTCTTTGCGAGGGTGGGGTGCAGGAGGGGCATAGGTCTGACATGAGGGGGCCTAAATGGGGTGTGGGCATGGTTGACCTGGGGGGGGGGGGGGGTGTTGATTGGTTGGGGTGGGTGTGTGGATGTGGTGCTGTGGTCTGGATGTAAGTCTTCTTGGTGTGGGTCCTCTATGTGTAGGTCGGGGGGGGGGGGGTCCCGCAGGTCTGGGAGAGTGTCTCGCTGGTCTGGGCGGGGTGTCTATTGATCTGTTGCTCCTGTGTGAAGTGTTGGGGATACGTTTGAGAGCGATGTCCTTTAGAGTCCAGGCAAAGGTGGGCACTGCTGCCTTGTAGAGGTGGACCTGGTCATAGAGGTTGTTCAAGTCCAGGGTGGAGTGGTAGGCCAGGAAAACATTTGCTTTTGAGGTACTCTCTCTCTCTCTCACTCTCTCTTCCAACTTTAATTCCCGCTCAACATAACTTCACTGTAGTTTTTAAATCAGCACTCTGAGTACACACTGTGTCCCACTTCAGATCACGCACTATTAGATATCTTAGAAGGAATCAAGCCCAGTCATATTCCTCAAAATTATCTGTTTGGCATCAGCTGGTGCTTAGATGCTCTGTTTGCCCAATCCTCTGTGTCTATTAGATGATCTAGCAGGTAAGTAATCAGAGAGAGGAAGAGAGGGAGAGAAGGAGGGCGAGAGAAAGCGAGAGACTGAGTGTACAAAACATTACCAACACAAAGGGACATGTCTTCCAGCTGATGGAGAAACTCGGGTCGCACTATTAGATGCAGGCACCACCAGCCCAGTAAAATACAAATATAAAGCAATTTTTTAAATGTGTGCTCACTCAGCTGTGCCTCACAAGTAATACATCTACAGATCTATTACCGGTGTGATCATACCAAAACATACCAAAAATTGTCCGAAATAACAATGCATTGCAAAGCAAGTCAATTCAAGCAAAACCAATATGCGGTAATGACATATTGGGCCTTTAGCCTACTGCACAAACCTCATTGCTACAATACTGTTTTAATAGATTCATGTTGGCTTACATTTCCTAAGTCATGTAAAAAAAAATACCTGATATAGATCGGCTTGGATTTTCACTAAAAAAGGGATTTGATGACCACTGATCTACACTGATTAAAGTTGATTTAACAGGTGACATCAATAAGGGATCATATCGTTCTCCTGGTCAGTCTATGTCATGGAAAGAGCAGATGTTCCTAATGTTTTGTATACTCAGTATAATATATACTGCTCCAAAAAATAAAGGGAACACTTAAACAACACAATGTAACTCCAAGTCAATCACACTTCTGTGAAATCAAACTGTCCACTTAGGAAGCAACACTGATTGACAATACATTTCACATGCTGTTGTGCAAATGGAATAGACAACAGGTGGAAATTATAGGCAATTAGCAAGACACCCCCAATAAAGGAGTGGTTCAGCAGGTGGTGACCACAGACCCCTTCTCAGTTCCTATGCTTCCTGGCTGATGTTTTGGTCACTTTTGAATGCTGGCAGTGCTTTCACTCTAGTGGTAGCATGAGACGGAGTCTACAACCCACACAAGTGGCTCAGGTAGTGCAGCTCATCCAGGATGGCACATCAATGCGAGCTGTGGCAAGAAGGTTTGCTGTGTCTGTCAGCGTAGTGTCCAGAGCATGGAGGCGCTACCAGGAGACAGGCCAGTACATCAGGAGACATGAAGGAGGCCGTAGGAGGGCAACAACCCAGCAGCAGGACCGCTACCTCCGCCTTTGTGCAAGGAGGAGCAGGAGGAGCACTGCCAGAGCCCTGAAAATGACCTCCAGCAGGCCACAAATGTGCATGTGTCTGCTCAAACGTTCAGAAACAGACTCCATGAGGGTGGTATGAGGTCCCGACATCCACAGGTGGGGGTTGTGCTTACAGCCCAACACCGTGCAGGTCGTTTGGCATTTGCCAGAGAACACCAAGATTGGCAAATTCGCCACTGGTGCCCTGCGCTCTTCACAGATGAAAGCAGGTTCACACTGAGCACATGTGACAGACGTGACAGAGTCTGGAGATGCCGTGGAGAACGTTCTGCTGCCTGCAACATCCTCCAGCATGACCGGTTTGGCGGTGGGTCAGTCATGGTGTGGGGTGGCATTTCTTTGGGGGGCCGCACAGACCTCCATGTGCTCGCCAGAGGTAGACTGCCATTAGGTACCGAGATGAGATCCTCAGACCCCTTGTGAGACCATATGCTGGTGCGGTTGGCCCTGGGTTCCTCCTAATGCAAGACAATGCTAGACCTCATGTGGCTGGAGTGTGTCAGCAGTTCCTGCAAGAGGAAGGCATTGATGCTATGGACTGGCCCGCCCATTCCCCAGACCTGATTCCAATTGAGCACATCTGGGACATCATGTCTCGCTCCATCCACCAACGCCACGTTGCACCACAGACTGTCCAGGAGTTGCCGGATGCTTTAGTCCAGGTCTGGGAGGAGATCCCTCAGGAGACCATCCGCCACCTCATCAGGAGCATGCCCAGGCGTTGTAGGGAGGCACGTGGAGGCCACACACACTACTGAGCCTCATTTTGACTTGTTTTAAGGACATTACATCAAAGTTGGATCAGCCTATAGTGTGGTTTTCCACTTTAATTTTGAGTGTGACTCCAAATCCAGAACTCCATGGGTTGATAAATTGGTTTTCCATTGATTATTTTTGTGTGATTTTGTTGTCAGCACATTCAACTATGTAAAGAAAAAAATATTTAATAAGATTATTTCATTCATTCAGATCTAGGATGTGTTATTTTAGTGTTCCCTTAATTTTTTTGAGCAGTGTATATATATATGTCAATATGGCTCTCCCCTGTGACTTTCTCAATTTAAAAACCCAGACATACAGCCACCAAGCGCCTGGTGCTATGTAAACACAGTTGAAGTCAGAGGTTTACATACACCTTAGCAAATACATTTAAACTCAGTTTTTCACAATGCCTGCCATTTAATCCTAGTAACAATTCCCTGTCTTAGGTCAGTTAGGGTCACCACCTTATTTTAAGAATGTGAAATGTCAGAACTATAGTAGAGAGAATGATTTATTTCAGCTTTTATTTCTTTCATCACATTCCCAGTGGTTCAGAAGTTTACATACACTCAATTAGTATTTGGTAGCATTGCCTTTAAATTGTTTAACTTGAGGCAAACGTATCGGGTAGCCTTCCACAAGCTTCCCACAATAAGTTGGGTGAATTTTGGTCCATTCCTCCTGACAGAGCTGGTGTAACTGAGTCAGGTTTGTAGGCCTCCTTGCTCGCACACACTTTTTCAGTTCTGCACACAAATTTTCTATAGGATTGAGGTCAGGGCTTTGTGATGGCCGCTCCAATACCCTGACTTTGTTGTCCTGAAGCCATTTTGTCATAACTTTGGAATTATGCTTGGGGTCATTGTCCATTTGGAAGACCCATTGTCGACCAAGCTTTAACTTCCTAACTGATGTCTTGAGATGTTGCTTCAATATATCCACATCATTTTCCTCATCATGATGCCATCTATTTTGTGAAGTGCACCAGTCCCTCCTGCAGCAAAACACCCCCACAACATGATGCTGCCACCCCCGTGCTTCACAGTTGGGATGGTGTTCTTCAGCTTGCAAGCCACGCCCTTTTTCCTCCAAACATAACAATGGTCATTGTGGCCAAACAGTTCTATTTCTGTTTCATCAGACCAGAGGACATGTCTCCAAAAAGTACAATCTTTGTCCCCATGTGCAGTTGCAAACTGTAGTCTGGCTTTTTAATGGCGTTTATAGAGCAGTGTCTTCTTCCTTGCTGAGCGGCCTTTCAGGTTATGTCGATATAAGACTCGTTTTACTGTGGATATAGATACTTTTGTACCTGTTTCCTCCAGCATCTTTACAAGGTCATTTGCTGTTGTTCTGAGATTGATTTGCACTTTTCGCACCAAAGTACGTTCATCTCTAGGAGACAGAACGCGTCTCCTTCCTGAGCGGTATGACGGATGTGTGGTCCCATGGTGTTTATACTTATGTACTATTGTTTCTACAGATGAATGTGGTACTTCAGGCATTTGGAAATTGCTCCCAAGGATGAACCGGACTTGTGGAGGTCTACAAATTCTTTTCTGAGGTTTTGGCTAAATTTCTTTATTTTCCCATGATGTCAAGCAAAGAGGCACTGAGTTTGAAGGTAGGCCTTGAAATACATCCACAGGTACACCTCCAATTAGCCTATCAGAAGCTACTAAAGCCATGACATCATTTTCTTGAATTATCCAAGCTGTTAAAGGCACAGTCAACGTGGTGTATGTAAACTTCTGACCCACTGGAATTGTGATACAGTGAATTATAAGTGAAATAAACTGTCTGTAAACAATTGTTGGAAAAATCTATTGTGTCATGCACAAAGTAGATGTCCTAACCAACTTGCCAAAACTATAGTTTGTTAACAAGAACTTTGTGGAGTGGTTGAAAAACTAGTTTTAATGACTCCAACCTAAGTGTATGTAAACTTCCGACTTGAACTGTATACATTACCTTACCAGTCAAAAGTTTGGACACATCTCCTAATTCAAGAGTTTTTCTTAATTTTTACTATTTTCTACTTTGTAGAATAATAGCGAAGACATCAAAACTATGAAATAACACATATGGAATCATGCAGTAACCAGAAAAGTGTTAAACAAATCTTTGACCAACCAATGCATATCTGTGTTCCCAGTCATGTTAAATCAATATCTTCAGGCCTAATTTATTTATTTCAATTGACTGATTTCCTTATATGAACTGTATTGCATGTTGTGTTTATGTTTTTGTTCAGTTTGTGTGTGTGTGTGTGTGTGTGTGTGTGTGTGTGTGTGTGTGTGTGTGTGTGTGTGTGTGTGTGTGTGTGTGTGTGCATGTAAATGTGTATGTATGTGTGAGAGACAGAGAGAGGGGAGAGAGAGAGAAAGAGAGAGAGAGATAAATGAACAAATGTAATTACAGTGTGTGGAGGCTCACGGCTGCTCCCCAGTGTCTCCATACCACCTCTGTCTCTTTTAATCACTTTGATTGGAAGTTCAGGGAGCCTCTTTTCACTGTGGGGAGATAGGTGGATAAGATGAACACACACCCACATAGACACACTGGTACACACACACACACACACACACACACACACACACACACACACACACACACACACACACACTGATTGATGAGTGGATTGTATTTCTTCTGGGGCCAGACATCTCTTATTAATTTTAGCACATTACCGCATCCTGGCTGAGTTATATTGGGAGTGCAAAAAAGTGACTCTGTGCTGGATCTTTTATCGATGCACTGGCATGCCTATTATGACCTGTTACGCCAGTGAGTGACACGGTCTAGTCACAAATCTGTGTGTTAATCTAAATGGAAACTGAATCAGGAAACAAGTGACAATCTAAACGATTGTGAAAGCCATACATTGTAATGGACATTAAACATGATGCATTAGTGAATTCTCCCAAAACAGCAGAAAGGTGTAATGACAAACTATGGCTTGCTTGCTTTATTCTGGAAGGCTTCTGTGATCTGTCTTAGCGGCACCGCTCCAGTTTGGTCATAAATCGAGGGGGAATGTAGAGGAGAGAAGCTTATTCTCTGACACTTTGGCTGTCCTGTCTGCCCTTGTCAGAGTCTGACGCCTCTCTCTCCCTCCCCCTCTCTCCCCTCGTCTCCCCCAACCGTTGCCAAGGTTGGGCAAACAGACAGCCTGTCAGCCAGTCAGCATGTTGGGGTCTGGCCAAGATCTTTCCAGATGTAACAAGCAGATCGCACGGTGCCACCTGCAACTCCCATTACCATAGTACTCCACCTCTCCTCCCACCTCTCCTAACAACAAAGTTTTTTTTAGATGAATGCCCGCAAAGCCACTACACAACACAACACTAAACAATACATGAATTATAACGGTGACAAACGATGCCCACAAACTGTTAGGGCCTACATAAAGCTGTCCCAACAGCAGAGTCCCAACAGCAGTCCTAACACCTTACCACTGCTACACCTGGCTATCAGCAGAGCCTTGTCTGGCAGCGAAACAGTTCATTCAGCTGCATTTACTGCCTATTAAAAAACATAGCTGATATGGCTGAGTTGCTTAAACAAATGTGGTTTCTATTGACAATTGAGATGTACAAACTATGGCATAAGGGGACGACAAGCGGATAAGAGGCAATTTGTAATTTTGATTAAGACATTAATGAGCGAGCTAGGACAGACATAGTCAATATAACTATTAGTTCAGCACTTTTGAAATGTATAAAGACAGAATTCAGAACATGGGCCATTCTTACAGTATTCTCCCTGCACGCCTAGTCAGAACCGTAGGATAAAAAAAGGGGACATATAAGCAGACAACGAAAGCTCTTACAATATTTGATGATTGCATTTCTCTAAAACAGGCTATAGGCTACATGTGCACCACCAAGTCAGAACACTAGGCAAAATTAAGAGGGGGAAAGGGACCAAATTATTAAGGTGAGGCACATGGGCTACTAACAGCTTACTACTCAACATACACTTAGTATTACTTTCTTAGCTACAGTATACATATCTCCCTGGCATATTACATCATTTATGCAGCAGCATGCAAGACATTTGTGGACTCACCTTGTTGTGCTGTGCTTACTTGAACAGGAAGGTGGCGCGGCAGTCATTCGTGGGCAAATATTTTCATCAAAGTCTGGCATTCCCTGGATTTATGGTGCTTTCAAGACAACTGGGAACTCTAAAAAAACAGGTCCAATCATGATGGCGTCAGTAATCTTCAGGTTGGAGCTCTAGAAAGAGGCCCGAGTTCCCGACTTGCAATTCCGAATTGGATGACCGTTCAAAATGTATTCTCCCAGTCAGAGCTCGTTTTTTTCTGAGTTCCCAGTTGTCTTGAACTCACTGAAGTCAGATTTCACAGTTCTGAATTTCCAGTTGTTGTGAGCGCAGCAGACTTGAAACCACAAACCCAATCCACTGAATAGCAGGCTAGTGATTGCTTTGCAATGCTTGCAGTTAGCCACTAATTCCTTCCAAACCACTCATTGTTGAATTTGCGATTTCTAACTTGTTGTGAAATGTTTATGTCCAATGGCCGATGTGCACCGATACGTTTTATCTATAATTTCCCTTCATAATTTCTCTTCATATGACAAGGATTAAAAAGTATTTGCCAGTATATTGTCGACTTGATTCATGATGATGACTAAAAGCTTGCTAGCTAAGATTTTGAAAGTATGACATTGACATTATCAGCAATCAAAGCTACCGTAGATCTAATGTGATTTGACGTCATTTCATCAGTGGCCAATGACCTTGAGCCTTCTGGGATGGGCACTTCTAATGTAACTCAATGGCAGCACCCAAAGGATTGAATTTTCAAGCTCTACCCTTAGATTTGGCAGTGACGTAGAGTCTCCATGAGTGACAGAACACTAGAGAATATTACTACTAGAGAACATTACCAACCCCTACACTCCATATTTTCCGCAGGCTAGCCCAGCACCCCAGAAAGCACTGAGCTAGGCTGAAACACCTGCATTTTGGAGCTGCCTTACTCAAGAAAGCAAAAAAGAGACAAAGTTCGTATGCGGCTTTATTAACTAAATTATTTCCTATTTTTTTTAAACATTTTATTGTATTGTTTGTAAATTGATATGTGACACTTATTAATGTCAAAATAACATGCACAACCCTGGCTCTGAAGGACGGTCGCCACTGCTCTCCTCTCACTCTTACCCCCCATCTCTTTCTCCATTTCTCCCCACCCTCCCCTCTCTTCACTTTTATGTTGGGGTAAGGTTGACCTGGCCTGGAGGTACTGACAGTGATAGACCAGAAGCTGTGTAGCCCTGGGGGAGAGAGAGAGATTAACAGATTTATTGGAATCTCGTCTCCAGTCTCACACTCTCTATGGACAGCCACCCACAAACCTTCAGGTTGGCCTGATGTTAACGCACCTGGAGCTTTTTACACCTTCTCTCTTTCTCTCTTTCTCTCTCTCTTTCACTTCTCTTTCTCTTTCACTTTCTCTTTCTTTCTCTCTCTCTCTCTTTCTCTCTCTCTCTGATGTTCATCACTACAGCCAAATGTGTGTCTGGCCATCTCTGTCTTTCTCTCTATTACCGTGGCTTGCCTTCTCTCGTTCGCTCTCTTCCTTTGCCTTCATCTGCCCTTCTCTGACACTCATCTTTCTTTCATTTCTCTCTCTCTCACACCCATCTTTCTCCCTGTATGACTCTGTCTCCACAACAGAACCTGGCTGTATCCTAGCAACAGCCCCGGGACACCTGGGTAGTGTGACCGAAATGTGACCTCTGTGTACATTGGCAGTGGTCAAGAGCAAAGGGTTAAAGCCCTGTTTGTGTGTGTGTGTGTGTGTGTGTGTGTGTGTGTGTGTGTGTGTGTGTGTGTGTGTGTGTGTGTGTGTGTGTGTGTGTGTGTGTGTGTGTGTGTGTGTGTGTGAGAGCATGTTTGTGTGTGCATGCATGCACCGGTGCTTGTATGTGTCTGAATTATTTTTTTGTAAAAGATTGAACCACTGGGTGATGTATATAGACCACTGTTCATAGGAGCCATAGACCACAAGGACATAGTGAGAGTTAACACTCTACAATACTGGATGTGCTGTACGGGTCAGTATTCAAGTTAATCATGCTGACTGACTTGCAGGCAGAGGTAAGTAAGACTGTGATTATTTTATCATTATCATTTTTCTGTAGAGGTAGGCAGGTGGCAGGTCTCAACAATTACAGAGTATTTAGAATCTGCTTAATTTTGCTTTGAATAACAATGTAGCTTAAGCAACTGTAAAAAGTACAGCATCCTCTGATTTCAGGTATTTTTTTTCCAAAGTAAAAACTGTAGGTGTTATAATCTAAAATAACTATTTTCATAAACACATTTATAAAATATTTTATGAGGAAGTTTTTTTGGAAAACATGTCAAACCTAAACAGAAGACTTGTTACAATGATGCATATCCAGCAACATTTCTCTTTTAAATGGCCTGAATCATAATTGCAAAGAAATATCACATACAATGACTCGACAAAAAATAAGAGGAAATAATAAGTAATACTAACTGTGTACACAGGGAGGTAAAAGAGTGAGCTACCAGAACTTACACAGGACGGAAAAAGAGGGGACTACCAGAATTTACACAGGAAGGGAAAAGAGGGGACAACCAGAACTTACACAGGAAGGGTAATAAGGGGACTACCAGAACTTACACAGAAAGGGAAAGAGGGGACTACCAGAACTTACACAGGAAGGGAAAGAGGGGACTACCAGAACTTACACAGGAAGGGAAAGAGGGGACTACCAGAACTTACACAGGAAGGGAAACGAGGGAACAACCAGAACTTACACAGGAAGAGTAATAAGGGGACAACCAAAACTTACACAGGAAAGGAAAAGAGGGGACAACCAGAACTTACACAGGAAGGGAATAGAGAGGACTACCAGAACTTACACAGGAAGGAAAAAGAGGAAATACCAGAACTTGCACAGGAAGGGAAAAGAGGGGACTACCAGAACTTACACAGGAAGGGAAAAGAGAGGACTGCCAGAACTTACACAGGAAGGGAAAAGAGGGAACAACCAGAATTTACACAGGAAGGGAAAAGAGGAAATACCAGAACTTACACAGGAAGGGAAAAGAGGGGACAACCAGAACTTACACAGGAAGGGAATAGAGAGGACATCCAGAATTTACACAGGAAGGGAAAAGAGGGAACATCCAGAATTTACACAGGAAGGGAAAAGAGGGAACAACCAGAATTTACACAGGAAGGGAAAAGAGGAAATACCAGAACTTACACAGGAAGGGAAAAGAGGGAACAACCAGAATTTACACAGGAAGGGAAAAGAGGAAATACCAGAACTTACACAGGAAGGGAAAAGAGGGAACAACCAGAACTTACACAGGAAGGGAAAAGAGGAAATACCAGAACTTACACAGGAAGGGAAAAGAGGGGACATCCAGAATTTACACAGGAAGGTAAATAAGGGGACAACCAGAACTGTCACAGGAAGGGGAAAAGAACAAGGCCTATTTTAGAACAAAATGACATGGTCAATAGAACAATAGCAGTCATCTAACCGGATCACAAACTGCCTTTTGCATTCTCAGTGTTTCAACATTTATAAACGTAAAAGGTCTTCCTTACGTAATGAAATGATTAAAATGCACGGCGTCACCAAAGCTATTTTATCCTATGAAGGTTATCAGAAACAGAACATCTGAAAAGGAATGAAGAGCGAGCTACACATGGCCTTGATTATCAAAGAGGGAGGGATCTGTGATCTAGCTTTATTTCTAATAAGAACCTTTAACGTCAACATCTGAATCGTACAACTCAATTACAGCCAAGTATATAAACAACATCTCTGTATAGGTAGATTGCCACCGTTCAAAATTCAAACGAGTAATTTTTTTTTAATGAAGGTTCTTGAAAGTGAAAATCACACAGGCAACGTTGACCTTTCAAGGCATATGGCGTTCCTTTAAATTGTGAGGAACAGCCGGCGGAACAGACGAGTACGCTCCTCGACTCCTTCCGTCAAACGAGAAGAAAGAGAGGAGGATGAAGTGAAGGGAATGAATATTCATGGCAGAGTGTTTGCTTGATTTCCATGGGGACACGGGCAGGTCAGAGATTTTACCTGGGTAGGTGTTTGAGCATTCCGTAAGATATTGCTCCGTCTCCTTGGAGACCCAGAGACACCCCAAGTCTCACTGTGATGTCAAATGTCAATGCACGCTTAACCTCTGACCTGGTGAGGGCTGCTGGGATGCGACCGATGAGCCAATCAGATCACAGTCCCACCTGGCCCAGGCAGGGGGAGGAGTGGAGGGCAGGGCAGGTGAGGTTTACCGCTGTGTGTTTAAACCTCAACCCTGATCTATGCTGTGTGGTGCAGCGACCTGTGCTGACCTACTGGCCTTGGAGGGGCACTTATTGCTCTTTCATTAACCCTCTTTGTAACCACATTATAATGCTGAGCACACTTACCAAAACAACACTTACCAAACCATTATCCAAAACAACAGCATCTATACTTTATTTAATTTCACAGTACTTTCAGCCTTTCACTGTACTTGTGCATTTGACAATAAAGCTTGAACTTGAACTCATGCGGTCAAAATAAAGGACTACAACACTCCCTGCTGTAACATGAGTTTTGACAACAGTCTTTTTAATTGCTGTCATAAAGCACAGAGGCTTTGAGCTTTAGCTCTCTGTGATCATAAGGGAGACTGCAGCATGCAGAGAAAGAGAATACAGAAATGAGGGGGAGAGAGAGTGGGCGATAGATAGAGGAGTGAGAAAGAGAGGGAAAGACAGATAGACCGACAGACAGATGGACAGACAGACAGACAGACAAACGGAATGGGAGAGAGAAAGTGAGAGAGAAAGTAAAAGAGAAAGAGAGAAAATGAGAACAAGACAGAGATAGTGAAAGAGAGAGAAAGAGAGGGAAAGAAAAAGTAAGGAGGAATCAGAGAGTCAGGAGACTGACCAGGACCCTCAGGCTCAGACAGCCTCCTGTCTGAAAAGCCAGACTCAGACACCCTAACATAATAATGATAATACATTTAATTTAGCAGACGTTTAACGTTTTTGCATGTTAAGTGTTTGTTTGTTACATTTTCTCCCTCTTTTCTCTCCCTTTCTCATTCCAGCCAGCCCTCTTCTATTCCCTTTCTCCCTGTTTGTTTCTCACCCTAACCTTTTATATTCTCTCCTTCTTCAAAAGGATCTGAGGTGCAAAGAGTTCCTTCTTTCCATGCAGGCTGGGTTTTTATTTGTTATGTCTGCCGTTTTGTAGCCAATAACAATTGAGATCAGACTTTGTTGCATAACAGATATGCCCAGATAGGTTGACACCACTTATCACATACAGTGCATTCGGAAAGGATTCAGACCCCGACTTTTTCAATATTTTGTTACGTTACTGTCACACAATCCTTCGTTGTGTTGCAGGGAAGACCAAAATGCAGCGGAGTTGTGGATACTCATATTTTAATTAACAAAAAAAGAGTAAAGCATCCACTTGACAAAACAATAAATGATACCCACAACACTAAACAGTTTTGCAGGCTCACCAACGCAGTGCAAAAACAACTACCCACAAAACCAAGTGACAAACATACTCCTACATATATGACTCCCAATCAGGAACAATGATCCCCAGCTGTTCCTGATCAGGAGTCACAAGACCAACACAGAACAATCACACACACACAAGACTGCCACGTCCTGACCCCAAAACTACTACAACAGCTCCATCTGCTGGTCAGTACGTGACAGTACCCCCCCTCAAGGTGCAGACCCCAGAATGCACCTAACAACAAAACACACCAAACAAAATCCCGAACAAAACCCATAAACAATAACCCCTAAATAATAAGGGAGGGAAGGGAGGGTGGCTGCCGTCAACGACGGCACTGTGCTACACCCTCCCTCCCCAACCCACCTATCCTGGAGGTGGCTCAGGTGCAGGACGTGGACCATGCTCCACCCTCGGCGTCGCCCACTTCGGTGGCGCCGATAGCCGCGCCAGGCAGACGGGCCCCTCGGGCTGGGCCGGAGGACAGGAGGGCCCCTCGGGCTGGGCCGGAGGACAGGAGGGCCCCTCGGGCTGGGCCGGAGGACAGGAGGGCCACTCTGTCAGCTCGGGGCAGTCTGGCCACTCTGGCAGCTCGGGGCAGTCTGGCCACTCTGGCAGCTCGGGGCAGTCTGGCCACTCTGGCAGCTCGGGGCAGTCTGGCCACTCTGGCAGCTCCTGACTAGTGGGTGGCTCTGGCGACTCTTCACTGACGGGCGGCTCTGGCGACTGTTGACTGGCGGGCAGCTCTGGTGACTGTTGACTGGCGGGCAGCTCTGGTGACTGTTGACTGGCGGGCAGCTCTGGTGACTGTTGACTGGCGGGCAGCTCTGGTGACTGTTGACTGGCGAGGCTGGGTTTACGCACTTGAAGCCTGGTGCGTGGTGCTGGTACTGGGCGTACCAGATTGTGAACAAGCACCTCCATGCTAGTGCGTCTAGCGGGAAACACCGGACCGAAAGGGCGCACTGGCGGTCTTGAGCGCAGGGTTGGCATCACCCCTTCCGGCTCGATGCCTACTTCGCCCTGGCACATGCGGGGCGCTGGTACCTTGCATACCGGCCTGAAAATCCCAGGCCTCACCACAGCCCCAACCCCAAAGCACGGGGACCTGTCCAGTCTGCCCTACAAGGGTACGGGGAGCTGGCCTGGGGCTGTAATCTCGCCCCGCCAAATAGCCCTTGTGCCCCCCCTAAAATATTATTGGGGCTGCCTCTCAGGTTCTACCTGCCTCCCAGGCAGGTTGTCACAGTGGACCCGCAACTGCTCCCATGTCCAGTCAATCCTCTCCGTCAACACCTCCAGCGACCAGGAATCCATCACGTCCCGAGCGCGCTGCTTCCAACATTCCTCCCTCACTTGCCTCTGTCCTCTTCTCCGCTGCTTGGTCCTTTGGTGGTGGGTAGTTCTGTCACACAATCCTTCGTTGTGTTGCAGGGAAGACCAAAATGCAGCGGAGTTGTGGATACTCATATTTTAATTAACAAAAAAAGAGTAAAGCATCCACTTGACAAAACAATAAATGATACCCACAACACTAAACAGTTTTGCAGGCTCACCAACGCAGTGCAAAAACAACTACCCACAAAACCAAGTGACAAACATACTCCTACATATATGACTCCCAATCAGGAACAACGATCCCCAGCTGTTCCTGATCAGGAGTCACAAGACCAACACAGAACAATCACACACACACACAAGACTGCCATGTCCTGACCCCAAAACTACTACAACAGCTCCATCTGCTGGTCAGGACGTGACAGTTACAGCCTTATTCTAAAATGGATTAAATATATACAGATCCTCATCAATCTACACCCAATACTCAAAAAAATCGGGGGAAAAATGAAAATGTATTCAAATGAAAAAACAGAAATACCTTGTTTACATAAGTATTCCGACCCTTTGCTGTGAGACTCGAAACTGAGCTCAGGTGCATCCTGTTTCCATCCTTGAGATGTTTCTACAACTTGATTGGAGTCCACCTGTGGTAAATTACATTTATTGGAAATTATTTGGAAAGGCACACACCGTCTATATAAGGTCCCATAGTTGACAGTGCATGTCAGAGAAAAAACCAAGCAATGAGGTCGAAGGAATTGTCCATAGTGCTCCGAGACAGGACTGTGTCGAGGCACAGATCTGGGAAGGGTACCAAAAAAGGGCTTCAGCATTGAAGATCTCAAGAACACAGTGACCTCCATCATTCTTAAATGGAAGAAGTTTGGAACCACTAAGACACTTCCTAGAGCTGCCATTCCACCAATCAGGCCTTTATGATAGAGTGGCCAAACGGAAGCCTCTCCTCAGTAAAAGGCACATGACAGCCTTCTTGGAGTTTGCCGAAAGGCACCTAAATTACTCTCAGACCATGAGAAACAAGATTCTCTAGTCTGATGAATCTAAGACTGAACTCTTTGGCATGAATGCCAAGCATCACATCTGGAGGAAGCCTGGCACCATCCCTACGGTGAAGCATGATGGTGGCAGAATCATGCTGTGGGGTTGTTTTTCAGCGGCAGGATCTGGGAGACTAGTCAGGATTGAGGGAAAGATGAATGGAGCAAAGTATAGAGAGATCTTTCATGAAAACCTGCTCCAGAATGCTCAGGCCCTCAGACTGACTAGAGCGCTCAGGCCCTCAGACTTTACCTTCCAACAGGACAACTACCCTAAGCACACAGCCAAGACAACGCAGGAGTGGCTTCGGGACAAGTTCTTGAGTGGCCCAGCCAAAGCCCGAACCCGATCGAACATCTCTGGAGAAACCTGAACATAGCTGTGCAGCGACGCTCCCCATTCAACCTGACAGAGCTTGAGAGGATCTGCAGAGAACAATGGGAGAAACTCACCAAATAAAGGTGTGCCACAAAGACCATAGAGGTGTTCCAATGCCTCGCAAAGAAGGGCACATATTGGTAGATGTGTAAAAAAAAGCAGACATTGAATATCCCTTTGAGCATGGTGAAGTTATTAATTACACTTTGGATGGTGTATCAACGCAGATGCTTGTGATCATGAAGGTTTGGGGAGTTTTTCAGGACAAAAAAAGAAACGGAATGGAGTGAGCTAAGAAAATGTAAAATCGCAGAGGAAACTTGGTTCAGTCTGCTTGCAACCAGACACTGTGAGATGAATTCACCTTTCAGCAGGACAACAACCTAAAACACAAGACCAAATATACACTGGAGTTGCTTACCAAGAAGACAGTGAATGTTCCTAAGTGGCAAAGTTAGTTTGACTTAAATCTACTTGAATCACTTTGGCAAGACCTAAAAATAGTTTGTTAAGCATTGATCAAGGACCAAATTGACAGAATTTGAAGAATTTAGAAAAGAATAAAGGGCAAATGTGGCACAATCCAGGTGTGGAAAACTGTTAGAGGCCTACCTAGAAAGACTCATATCTGTAAATGCTGCCAAAGGTGCTTCTACAAAGTATAGACTCAAAGGTATGAACACAGTGCCTTGCAAAAGTATTCACCCCTGTATCGACTTCCGCCGAAGTCGGTCCCTCTCCTTGTTCGGGCGACGTTCGGCGGTCGACGTCACCAGCCTTCTAGCCAATCCACTTTTCATTTTCCATTTGTTTTGTCTTTGTTTTACACACCTGATTTCAATCCTACAATTACTTGTTAATTATTTAACCCTCTGTTCCCCCATGGGTTTTTGTGAGTGATTGTTTGTTGTATTTTCGGTCTGTCATGGTGTGCGTGTATTTGTTACTTTGTATATTTGACATTTTGAGTAAAAGTATGTTGATTACTCATATCTGCAGTCCTGCACCTGACTCTCTACACCAGCTACACCTAGGACCCATTACAACCCCCTTGACATTTTTCCTATTCTGTTGCATCACAACCTGTAATTTAAATTGATTTTTATTTGGATTTCATGTAATAGACATACACAAAATAGTCCAAATTGGTGAAGTTAAATGAAAAAAATAACTTGTTTCAAAAAATTCCAAAACATATAAAACCGTAAAAGTGATGCGTGCATATGTATTCACCCCCTTTGCTATGAAGCCCCTAAATAAGATCTGGTGCAACCAATTACCTTCAGAAGTCACATAATTAGTTAGAATGCATACAGGTGGACTTTATTTAAGTGTCACATGATCTGTCACATGATCTCAGTCTATATACACACCTGTTCTGAAAGGCCCCAGAGTCTGGAACACCACTAAGCAAGCGGCACCATGAAGACCAAGGAGCTCTCCAAATAGGTCAGGGACAAAGTTGTGGAGAAGTACAAATCAGGGTTGGGTTGTAAAACAATATCTGAAACTTTGAACATCCCACATCCCATGTGACTCAGTTGGTAGAGCATGGTGTTTGCAAAGCCAGGGTTGTGGGTTCGATTCCCACGGGGGACCAGTACGGCACAGTAAAAAAATTTATGAAATGTATGCATTCACTACTGTAAGTCACTCTGGATAAGAGTGTCTGCTAAATGACTAAAATGTCAATTAAATCCATTATTAAAAAAATTGAAAGAATATGGCACCACAACAAACCTGCCAAGAGAGGGCTGCCTACCAAAACTCACAGACAAGGCAAGGAGGTCATTAATCAGAGAGGCAACAAAGAGACCAAAGATCACCCTGAAGGAGCTGCAAAGCTCCACAGCAGAGATTAGATTATCTGTCCATAGGACCACTTTAAACCATGCACTCCACAGAGCTGGGCTTTATGGAAGAGTGGCCAGAAAAAAATCCATTGCTAAAGAATAAAATAGGCATGTGGGAGACTCCCCAAACATATGGAAGATGGTACTCTGGTTAGATGAGACTAAAATTGAGCTTTTTGGCCATCAAGGAAAACGCTATGTCTGGCACAAACGCAAAACCTCTCATCACCCCGAGAACACCATCCCCACAGTAAAGCATGGTGGTGGCAGCATCATGCTGTGGGTATGTAATTTCATCGGCAGGGACTGGGAAACTGGTCAGAATTGAAGGAATGATGGATGGTACTAAATACAGGGAAATTCTTGAGGGAAACCTGTTTCAGTCTTCAAGAAATGTGAGATTGAGACGGAGGTTCACCTTCCAACAGGACAATGACCCTAAGCATACTGCTAAAGCAACACTCGTGTGGTTTAAGGGGAAACATTTAAATGTCTTGGAATGGCCTAGTCAAAGCCCAGACCTCAATCCAATTGAGAATATGTGGTATGACTTAAAGATTGCTGTACACCAGAGGAACCCATCCAACTTGAAGGAGCTGGAGCAGTTTTGCCTTGAAGAATTGGCAAAAAACCCAGTGGCTAGATGTGCCAAACTTATAGAGACATACCCCAAGATATGTGCAGCTGTAATTGCTGCAAAAGGTGGCTCCACAAAGTATTGACTTTGGGTGGGTGAATAGTTATGCACCTCAAGTTGTCATTTTTTGGTCTTTGGTTTCTTGTTTGTTTCACAACAAAAAAATATTTTGCATCTTCAAAGTGGTAGGCATGTTGTGTAAATCAAATGATACAAACCCCAAAATATCCATTTTAATTCCAGGTTGTAAAGGCAACAAAATAGGAAAAATGCTAAAGGGGTGAATACTTTCGCAAGCCACTGTATTTTTATTTAACTAGGCAAGTCAGTTAAGAACAAATTCTTATTTTTTGTTGATGGCCTAGGAACAGTGGGTTAACTGCCTCGTTCAGGGGCAGAATGACAGATTTTTACCTTGTCTGCTCGGGGATTCAATCGGTTACCGGCCCAACACTCTAACCACTAGGCTACCTGCCGCTGTACTTACGTAAATAAAATATTTCTGTAGTTCTTTTTTAATAAATGTGCAAACATTTCTAAAAACATGTTTTCACTTTGTCATTATGGGGTATAATCCAGTTGTCATTATGGGGGTTTAATCCAGTTTGAATTTAGGCTTTCACACAACAAAATATGGAATAAGTCAAAGGGTAGGAATACTTTCTGAAGTCACTCAATGTACCTTAAAAAACCTCATACCTCTGCACTTGGTTGGGCAAACTCCCAAAAAAATTTTACATGCATGCCAGCAAAGCCACTACACTACACAACACAAAACTAAACAATACATGAATTGCACTATAATGGTGTAAATCAGTCCCCACAAACTGTTACGGTCTACATAAAGCTTTCCCAAAAGCAGAGCTTTCTTTTCAGCACCATGGAGAGGAGAAGGTAGAAAGTTTTAAGTTCCTCGGCGTACACATCACAGACAAACTGAAATGGTCCACTCACACAGTTAGTGTGGTGAAGAAGGCGTAACAGCGCCTCTTCATCCTCAGGAAGATGAAGAAATTTGGCTTGTCACCCAAAACCTTGACAAACTTTTACAGATGCACAATTGAGAGCATCCTGTCGGGCTATATCACCGCCTGGTACGGCAACTGCCCCGCCCTCAACTGCAAGGCTCTCCAGAGGGTGGTGCGTTCTGCACAATGCAACACCGGGGGCAAACTATTTGCCCTTCATGACATCTACAGCACCCGATGTCACAGGAAGGCCAAAAAGATCATCAAGGACATCAACCACCCGAGCCACTGCCTGTTCACACCGCTACCATCCAGAAGGCGAGGTCAGTACAGCTGCATCAAAGTTGGGACCGAGAGACTAAAAAACAGCTTCTATCTCAAGGCCATCAGACTGCTGAACAGCAATCACTGACTCAGAGAGGCTGCTGCCTACATTAAGACCCAATCACTGGCCACTTTAATACATGTGTCACGCCCTGACCAGGGGAACTCTGCTATTTTTGGTCAGGGTGTGGTATTTCTATGGTTTATTTTCTATGTTTTGTTATAGCCTTTCTTTGTGGTTTATTTCTATGTTGGGCTCGGAGGTGATTTCCAATCAGACAGCTGTCGCTAGTTATGTCTGATTGGGAATCACATTTAAGTTCCTTTTCCCCCCCACGATGTTTGTGGGTTGTTGTCTCTTTGATTTTGAGCAGCTAACGTTTCGGTATTTTCTTGATTTTTGTGTACGTGTTTATTTCGGTGTAAAAGAATAAACATGTGTTCGCTCCCAGCTGCGTTTTGGTCCGCTTCCTCATCACCAGACGCCGATCGTTACAGAACAACCCACCACCAAAGGACCAAGCAGCAGAGGAAGGAGCAGAGGGAATTTGGATTGGATACATGGAGGAAATGGAGCAAAGACCGGGAATGCTACCGAGGAACACGACTGGCGATTAAACCCGAGAGGCAACCCCAAGAACATTTTGGGGGGGGGGCATATGGGTAGTTTGGCGGGGCAAGTTTGGAGCCCCAGGCCAAATCCCCGGACTGTTTCTCGGAGGCCAGTTAATGGACAGGTCTTATGCTTCGGGGTAATGGGTGTTATGGCAAGGCCAAGTGTTTTTAGGCCAGTACGCGCTATACCAGCGCCCCGCAGTTACCAGGGGGTAGTAGGCATTCAGCCAGAAAGGGCGATGCCAGGTTTAAGCTCGAGACCGCCAGTAAGCCTCCATGGTCCTATATATCCTGTTCCCGCTCCACGCACTAGCCTAGAGGTGCGTGTTCCCAAGCTGGCATATCCGGTACCAGCACCACGCACCAGGATTATAGTGCGTCAGCCCGCCAGTCAACAGTCGTCGGAGCTGCCCGCCAGTCAACAGTCGTCGCAGCTGCCCGCCAGTCAACAGTCGTCGGAGCTGCCCGCCAGTCAACAGTCGTTGGAGCTGCCCGCCAGTCAACAGTCGTCGGAGCTGCCCGCCAGTCAACAGTCGCCGGAGTGGTCAGACTGCGCTGAACTGCCGGAGTGGTCAGACTGCACTGAACTTCCGGAGTGGTCAGACTGCGCTGAACTGCCGGAGTGGTCAGACTGCGCTGAACTGCCGGAGTGGCCAGACTGCGCTGAACTGCCGGAGTGGCCAGACTGCGCTGAACTGCCGGAGTGGCCAGACTGCGCTGAACTGCCGGAGTGGCCAGACTGCCCAGACTGTCCCGAGCTGCCAGAGGTCCCCGGTCCTGTCCGGCCCGTCCCTGCTCCCCGCACCAGGTTGGTGGTGCGTGTCCCCGGTCCTGTCCGGCCCGTCCCTGCTCCCCGCACCAGGTTAGTGGTGCGTGTCCACAGTCCTGTCCGGCCCAACCCTGCTCCCCGCACCAAGTCAGTGGTGCGTGTCCCCAGTCCAGTCCGGCCCGTCCCTGCTCCCCGCACCAAGCCAGTGGTGCGTGTCCCCAGTCCAGTCCGGCCCGTCCCTGCTCCCCGCACCAGGTTAGTGGTGCGTGTCCCCAGTCCTGTCCGGCCCATTCCTACTCCCCGCACCAAGCCAGTGGTGCGTGTCCCCAGTCCAGTCCGGCCCGTCCCTGCTCCCCGCACCAGGTTAGTGGTGCGTGTCCACAGTCCTGTCCGGCCCATCCCGGCTCCCCGCACCAAGCCGGTGGTGCATGTCCCCAGTCCAGTCTGGCCCGTCCCTGCTCCCCGCATCAGGTTGGTGGTGCGTGTCCCCAGGCCAGTCCGGCCCGTCCCTGCTCCCCGCACCAGGTTGGTGGTGCGTGTCCCCGGTCCTGTCCGGCCCGTCCCTGTTCCCCGCACCAGGCCCACGGCGCGTGTCCACAGTCCTGCACGGCCTGTGTCCGGTCCACCGGTGACCAGTCCTGTTCCGGTCGGCGGCTCCGCTTCGGAGCCTGAGCATGCCGCTCCACCGTGGTCCAGTCCGGGCTAGAGGGGTAGGGCTAGGGTGGAGGCAGGGGGAGAAACACGCCCGGGGCCAGAGCCTCCACCGAGGGTGAGGCGCCCACCCGGGTCCCCCCCCTAATAGACTTTAGGTTGGTGCGCCGGGAGTACGCACCGTTGGAGGGGGGGTACTGTCACGCCCTGACCAGGGGAACTCTGCTATTTTTGGTCAGGGTGTGGTATTTCTATGGTTTATTTTCTATGTTTTGTTATAGCCTTTCTTTGTGGTTTATTTCTATGTTGGGCTCGGAGGTGATTTCCAATCAGACAGCTGTCGCTAGTTATGTCTGATTGGGAATCACATTTAAGTTCCTTTTCCCCCCTACGATGTTTGTGGGTTGTTGTCTCTTTTTGTTTGAGCAGTAGCGATACGTTTATTGTCTGTTTTGACCGTGTTATTTCAGTCTGAAATAAATAACATGTGTTCGCTCCCAGCTGCGCCTTGGTCCACTTCTTCCTTCCTGCACGACGATCGTTACAACATGGATAATTAGTCACTTTATACAATGCACTCTAAATAATGCCACTTTAATAATGTTTACATATCTTACATTGCTCATATCAGATGTATATACTGTATTTTATATAATCTATTGCACCTTGCCTGTGTCGCTCGGCCATCGCTCATCCATATACTTACATGTACATATTCTCATTCATCCTTTAGATTTGTGTGTATCAGGTAGTTGTTGGGGAATTGTTAGATTAGTTTTTAGATATTACTGCACTGTCAGAACTAGAAGCACACACATTTCACTACACTCGCATCAACATCTGCTAACCATAAAATTGTATTTTATTTGATCATTACCACTGCTACACCTGGCTATCTGCAGAGCCTTGTCTGGAAGCAAAACAGTTCATTCAGCCTCATTTAGTGCTTAAGAAAAGCATAGCTGATATGGCTGACTTGCTTAAACAAATGTGGTTTTCTACTGACAATTGAGATGTAGAAACTCTGGCATAAGTGGACGACGAGTGGATAAGAGGCAATCCGTAATTTCGATTAAGACATTAATGAGCGAGCTAGGATGGACGTAGTCAATATAACTATTTGTACAGCAATTTTGAAATGTACAGCAACAGAATTCAAAACATGGGCCAGTCTTCTCCCTGTACACCAGATCTTAAAAAATAAATAAAGGGGGCATATAAACAGACTGTCACGACTTCCGCTAAAGTCGGTCCCTCTCCTTGTTCAGGCGGTGTTCGGCGGTCGACGTCACCGACCTTCCAGCCATCGCGATCCACTTTTCATTTTCCATTTGTTTTGTCTTTGTCTTACACACCTGGATTCAATTCGCCAATTACTTGTTCATTATTTAACCCTCTGTTCCCCCATGTTTGTTTGTGAGTAATTGTTTATTGTATTGCGGTCCGTATTTGTGGCCTTGTATTTATACTACATGTATTGTTATTTTTCTGTATTGTTTTTTTTTGTGTTTTTGAGTAAAGTTGCTTTCATTATTCATATCTGCTGTCCTGCGCCTGACTCTTCTCACCAGCTATACACAAACACATTATACAGACAATGAAAGCTCTTACACTATTTGATGATCGCATTTCAAAACAGGTTACAGGCTACAGGCTACATGTGCACCACCAAGTCAAAACAGTAGGCGATATTAAGACGGGGAAAAGGGACCAAATTATTCAAAAGGAGGGTGGTGCTTGGTATCATTGTTCTTCCTCTGTCAACAATGGTTACCTGCAAGGAAACACGTGCCGTCGTCATTGCTTTGCACAAAAAGTGCTTCACAGGCAAGGATATTGCTGCCAGTAAGATTGTACCTAAATCAACCATTTATCAGATCATCAAGAACATCAAGGAAAGTAGTTCAATTGTTGTGAAGAAGGCTTCAGGGCACCCAAGAAAGTCCAGCAAGCTCCAGGAGCATCTCCTAAAGTTGATTCAGCTGCGGGTTCGGGGCACCACCAATACAGAGCTAACTCAGGAATGGCAGCAGGCAGGTGTGAGTGCATCTGCACGCACATTGAGCCGAAGACTTTTGGAGGATGGGCTGGTGTCAAAAAGGACAGCAAAGAAGCCACTTCTCTCCAGGAAAAACATCAGGGACAGACTGATATTCTGCAAAAGGTACAGGGATTGGACTGCTGAGGACTGGGGTAAAGTCATTTTCTCTGATGAATCCCCTTTCCGATTGTTTGGGGCATCTGGAAAAAAAACTTGTCCAGAGGAGACAAGGTGAGCGCTACCATCAGTCCTGTGTCATGCCTACAGTAAAGCATCCTGAGACCATTCATGTGTGGGGTTGCTTCTCAGCCAAGGGAGTGGGCTCACTCACAATTTTGCCTAAGAACACATCCATGAATAAAGAATGGTACCAACACATCCTCCGAGAGCAACTTCTCCCAACCATCCAGGAATAGTTTGGTGACGAACAATGCCTTTTCCAGCATGATGGAGCACCTTGCCATAAGGCAAAAGAGATAACTTAGTGGCTCGGGGAACAAAACATCGATATTTTGGGTCCATGGCCAGGAAAATCCCCAGACCTTAATCGCATTGAGAACTTGTGGTCAATCCTCAAGAGGCGGGTGGACAAACAAAACCCCACAAATTCTGACAAATTCCAAGCATTGATTATGCAAGAATGGGCTGTCATCAGTCAGGATATGGCCTAGAAGTTAATTGACAGCATGCCAGGGCGGATTACAGAGCTCTTGAAAAAGAAGGGTCAACACTGCAAATATTGACTCTTTGCATCAACTTCATGTAATTGTCAATAAAAGCCTTTGACACTTATGAAATGCTTGTAATTATACTTCAGTATTCTATAGTAACATCTGACAAAAATATCTAAAGACACTGAAGCAGCAAACTTTGTGGAAATTTATATTTGTGTCATTCTCTAAACTTTTGGCCACGACTGAACTATTTCATCCGTGTGTGTGTGCGTGCTTTCGTTAATGCCTGTGTACGCACGCGCGTGTATGTGTGTCCATGTGTGCGTATGTGTATGTGTGTGGGTATGTGTGTGGGTATGTGTGCACACACGATTAGAGCATTAGCAGGGATAGTAATAAATATTCAATGCCAAATCTATCACCATTCAGGTGCTCTGTTCTGCTAGGCTAGCTGTGCCTGGGCCTACTTCCTCTAGACGTATGGTCACCCTGAGGCTACCCAGCACCACCACCCAGCTCCACCCAGCTCCACGCAGCCCTGACGTCTTCATGTATTTATGAGTCCATTAAAGAGCAGCACAAGGACAAGATCTAGCGCTGGCATCTTCCTCCCTCCCCGCTGGTCATCTCCTCCCCTCCCGTCCTCTTGCTCCCTCCCTCCCCTCCGTCCTCTCAGTCGTTAGCGCAGATTTATCTCCAGGCCCCAGACATGCCAGGCCTGATGGATGGAGCAACAGGGGGAAACGGGGGAAATGGCACTTCTCAAGGAAATGCACTGACACCTACAGAGTAGCTATATACCGGGGTGGCAAGTTTCATCAGTGCTTCTTCAGTGGGTCGATGTCAGCTTTTCTCGCAATAATGAACTAGCTAGTTGTGTAAGGAGATTGTTATCCATTGTGGCAACTTTATGGGGGTAGGGGCTCACAAATATGTCTAATATTTCCTGTTTTAAATACATCCAGAAAGTGCCATGTCAGCGTAATATGCATGAATAAGTATTTATACATGTCTTATAAGACAGCAGGAACTGTCATGAATATTGATAGCAGACCTTACAACATAAGATAAGCATGATAGAGGAATCTATAAATGCCTCACCACATGCTCTGAATGGCATTACTATACAGCACCAGTGCCATCTCCCCATAAAGCCTGTTATGCTCGCTGGGCGGCGGAGTCTGAACCAACAAATACCCTTTGTTTATGTATCATGTACCCCAGCAGATGGCCCATGTGGTAACTCCAATCTGGCAATGCCTTGATGCCAGTCTGTTGTGCCAGTCTTCAAAACACCTCCGCTGTGCCACCACTTCTCCACGCTCCCTCCGCTGCGCCACCACTTCTCCTCACTCCCTGCGCTGTGCCACTACATCTCTTCACTCCCTCCACTGTGTCACCATGTCTACCTACTCCCTGCACTGTGCCACTACATCTCTTCACTCCCTGTGCTGTGCCACCATGTCTACCTACTCCCTGCGCTGTGCCACTACATCTCTTCACTCCCTGTGCTGTGCCACCATGTCTACCTACTCCCTGCGCTGTGCCACTACATCTCTTCACTCCCTCCGCTGTGCCACCATGTCTACCTACTCCCTCCACTGTGCCACCACATATCCTCACTCCCTCCACTGTGCCACCATGTCTACCTACTCCCTCCACTGTGCCACCATGTCTACCTACTCCCTCCACTGTGCCACCACATATCCTCACTCCCTCCGCTGTGCCACCATGTCTACCTACTCCCTCCACTGTGCCACCACATATCCTCACTCCCTCCACTGTGCCACCACATATCCTCACTCCCTCCGTTGTGCCACCATGTCTACCTACTGCCTCCACTGTGCCACCACATATCCTCACTCCCTCCGCTGTGCCACCATGTCTACCTACTCCCTCCACTGTGCCACCACATATCCTCACTCCCTCCACTGTGCCACCACATATCCTCACTCCCTCCGCTGTGCCACCATGTCTACCTACTGCCTCCACTGTGCCACTACATCTCGTCAATGTGTCTCAGAGAGGGAACACCTGTTAAAGAGGGGCTAAGACACCACCTGGCTCTAGAACATACAGTACTCTACATACAGCTAGCTAGCCTACCTCCCATGCATGCTGGTGATGATCCTTGCTATGTGAAAAATACAGGCAGTCATCATTGCCTATATGTAGACTTTACTGCACGCACACTTATGCATGCTTACAAACACACACACACACACACGCACACACGCACGCACACACACACACACACACACACACACACACACACACACACACACACACTGCACCGCGGCTCTTGGGGATGGGGGCCCATATTAAGACAAAATGAAGCCACCCTCTATAATGCAGAGTGCAGACACATACAAACAGTACACACACACACACACACACACACATACTCACACCATGACACATATGCTTGAGTGTGCGCACCTACACACATACCATAGAACATATGCTAATTTGCACACACACATGCAAACACACACCTTACAACCACTAAACTCCCCAAGAGAACACACACCTTACAACCACTAACCTCCCCAAGAGAACACACACCTTACAACCACTAACCTCCCCAAGAGAACACACACCTTACAACCACTAACCTCCCCAAGAGAACACACACCTTACAACCACTAAACTCCCCAAGAGAACACACACCTTACAACCACTAACCTCCCCAAGAGAACACACACCTTACAACCACTAACCTCCCCAAGAGAACACACACCTTACAACCACTAACCTCCCCAAGAGAACACCACCTTACAACCACTAACCTCCCCAAGAGAACACACACCTTACAACCACTAACCTCCCCAAGAGAACACACACCTTACAACCACTAACCTCCCCAAGAGAACACACACCTTACAACCACTAACCTCCCCAAGAGAACACACACCTTACAACCACTAAACTCCCCAAGAGAACACACACCTTACAACCACTAAACCCCCCAAGAGAACCACACACCTTACAACCACTAACCTCCCCAGAGAAACACACACCTTACAACCACTAACCTCCCAAGAGAACACACACCTTACAACCACTAACCTCCCCAAGAGAACACACACCTTACAACCACTAACCTCCCCAAGAGAACACACACCTTACAACCACTAACCTCCCCAAGAGAACACACACCTTACAACCACTAACCTCCCCAAGAGAACACACACCTTACAACCACTAACCTCCCCAAGAGAACACACACCTTACAACCACTAACCTCCCCAAGAGAACACACACCTTACAACCACTAACCTCCCCAAGAGAAACACACACCTTACAACCACTAACCTCCCCAAGAGAACACACACCTTACAACCACTAACCTCCCCAAGAGAACACACACCTTACAACCACTAACCTCCCCAAGAGAACACACTACACCTATCCCAAGAACACAACTAACCTCCCCAAGAGAACACACACCTTACAACCACTAAACTCCCCAAGAGAACACACACAGCAGCTTTTAAAGGCAGCGATAATGACTGCATTACCCAGCATCGCCGTGGGAACCAGACCCTGGAGGAGATCCGCTTCAAAGCCCCACCAAATAACACTCCCGCGCGGACACACACACACACACACACACACCGTGGTACAGTACAGGGGCTACAGCAGCACTAATGACAAATATCTAGTTTAAAAATACAGTAGGTGTATCAAAACTATCCCTCTCTGTGAGCAGTGGAAAGGGTGTGTGGTGAGGAGATGGAGAGAGAGAGAGAGTGTGTGTGTGTGTGTGTGTGTGTGTGTGTGTGTGTGTGTGTGTGTGTGTGTGTGTGTGTGTGTGTGTGTGTGTGTGTGTGTGTGTGTGTGTGTGTGTGTGTGTGCAAGCATTTGTTTCATTCACATGAGTATGGCCTGTGTTGTTCTCAGAGTCATATTTAACTGAACAACCTCTCCTAAAAACAACACAACACAACAACAAGTCTCGTCTTGGCCATAGAGAGCACAAATGAATTGTTTTATACATTATTTTACCATATTTGATCAGTTTATGGAATGACATTTTTCTGACCAAGATGGCGATTTTCTTTAACATTTGGCTAGGTTGCCAGTAGCCATTTTAGTGTTGTATTTATTGCTGTGTGCTTGGCAGACTTCAGCACTGATTCCATACGGCATGATCTCTGTAATAGTTATGGGAAGCACTGCATTTATGTTACATGGTCCCATTCTCCTCAGGCAGTGGAGGTGGTAGATAGTCTGCACTATTTAACCCATAGATCTCTGTGTTGTTTAACCCATAGGTCACTGTGTTGTTTAACCCATAGGCCACTGTGTTGTTTAACCCATAGGCCACTGTGTTGTTTAACCCATAGGTCACTGTGTTGTTTAACCCATAGGCCACTGTGTTGTTTAACCCATAGGTCACTGTGTTGTTTAACCCATAGGCCATTGTGTTGTTTAACCCATAGGTCACTGTGTTGTTTACCCATAGGTCACTGTGTTGTTTAACCCATAGGTCACTGTGTTGTTTAACCCATAGGTTACTGTGTTGTTTAACCCATAGGCCACTGTGTTGTTTAACCCATAGGCCACTGTGTTGTTTAACCCATAGGCCACTGTGTTGTTTAACCCATAGGCCACTGTGTTGTTTAACCCATAGGTCACTGTGTTGTTTAACCCATAGGCCACTGTGTTGTTTAACCCATAGGCCACTGTGTTGTTTAACCCATAGGCCACTGTGTTGTTTAACCCATAGGCCACTGTGTTGTTTAACCCATAGGTCCCTGTGTTGCTTAACCCATAGGCAGGGTTGGGTAGGTTATTTTGTAAATGTAATCCTTTACAGTTACTAGTTACCTGTCCAAAAGTGTAATCAATAACATAACCTTTGGATTACCCAAACTCAGTAATGTAATCTGATTACATTCAGTTACTTTTAGATTACTTTTCCCTTAAGAGGCATTAGAAGAAGACAAAAATGTATATTACCAAATGAACCACATATATTGCAGTATAAATCATTGTTAAAGTTTACATAGCTGGCCATATATGGATGTTACATTTGACTTAATGGGTGGTTTTGTAGGCTTCTTCTAACCCATCACTTTCTACTACATATAGTAATAGGATTAAATTATATCCTTACATTAAAAACCAAAGTCTTTCAGAATTCCAGTCATTCAAATAAATGTTATACCCCTTGATCTTCAAGAATAGGACTTGGAAATATGGAAGTATAGATGAGCATGACCCCAAATCTAAGGACTTATTAGCCAGCCCTACTCTGTTGTTCATGATTTTGTTGTCATGGAGGACTGATTGGGCTCATTGATTCAAGTTGAAAAATGTGTTCTGCACTCATGGAATGGCATGCTTTGAGAACTACTGAAAAGTACTATTTACATGTGAGAAATTAATGCCATTGTCACGGTCGTCGCAAGGAGAAGCGGACCAAAGTGCAGCGTGTGTTTCGTTCCACATTTTATTTACACTGTGAAACAATGTAATATATATAAATAAACTGAATAACAAAACCTACAAACCGTGACGCAGAGTAAACATAGACGTGCTCAAAAACAATCTCCCACAAACCCAGGTGGACAAACACCAACTTAAATATGACCTCCAATTAGAGACAACGATGACCAGCTGCCTCTAATTGGAGATCATCCCAAACAAAGCCCAACATAGAAATAAAAACTAGAACAACCCAACATAGAAATACAAAATTAGAACATAACAACATAGAACAACTAAACTAGAAAACCCTGTCACGCCCTGACCTACTCTACCATAGAAAATAACAGCTTACTATGGTCAGGACGTGATAGCCATATGCTGCATTTGCTATAGGCCTAATGTTAAACTATTTGTTGGTGAAACTTTGATATCTTGATAATATGCAGCTATTTAAAGGGCAAATCCACAGATGAAACAATAACAAATTGGTTGCCTATCCTCTGTTTTGGTAAAAAAGCTGAGGGATGGGCCTGGAGAAATGTAACCACTCTCAGATGAATAGACAGAGCTATGGATGCAAGGACTGACCATCCATGATATCAAAATGATTGTTTTAATCATGTTATGAGGCAAGACAGTGTTTGTTTACATTGACATTGTTTACAAACATTGGATAAAAACAAGCTGATATTTTGGGTTCTAATGGAGTGTGACAGTTGAACTAAGCTGATGAGGCATTTGTAAGTTATATTCTTCAAGAATCAATGGATATATATATATAGTCCAAAATGGATGTAGCAACTACAGATTTCCCCTTTAAGTCTATCAAAAGTGTGTGAGTTTGAACATGTGTCCATTAGGCCTATGGGTTAAAACATTTTATCAGCATGAATTAGATTGAGCAATAAAAGCCCCCCTTTTATTCCATAAACTTGGATCTGCACTGTGCAGCTGTTGCAAGAGCGCATTTTTCACTGGCTGTCCACTGGTTTCAAAATCAATAATTGATGGGCAGTTTAAACTTCTTGAATTCAACCATTATTGGGTTCAAATACACTTTTAGATTTGTGAACAGCCATCCTCAACAACCACAATCCATAAGGCGCAAACAGCTAAATGAGAGAGCAGCAGTGTGATTCACATCAATGTGCTATGTAGATAACAATAATAAGTGATATCCGTATCACCGTAGACTAATCCACTGCTCTCATCCTTACCTGCAAGCGTTAATTCTAGTTGGATAATTTTTGGATGCCGAAAGCAGTCACACCATTGGAAGACATAGCTTGGACTTTAGCCTACAAAAGCCTATTCCTGCTCTTTTTCCGTGATCCATTTTGTGTATCATCATAGTGGTCTCTGACTTGTAGTCAGACTCGCTCAGGTGAAACAAACTTAAACTTTCTTCTACCCTCAATGCTGATTTGAATGTCATTGAGAAAACAGAGAAGTGTCAAAGATTTTTTTCAAAAACATCCTTTCTGAATTTAAAAGTAATCCTCAAAGTAATCATCTAGTTTTCTAAAAGTACCTGTAATCTGATTACAATATTTTAGCTGGTAACGTAACGGATTACAGTTACCGTTTTTTGTAATCTGTTACATATAATGGATTACATGTAATCCGTTACTTCCCAACCCTGCCCATAGGTCCCTGTGTCGTTTATCCCATAAATCCCTGTGTCTTTTAACTCATAAATCTCTGTGTCTTTTAACCCATAGGTCCATGTGTCGTTTAACCCATATGTCCCTGTGTTGTTTACACCATAAATCCCTGTGTCTTTTAACCCATATGTCCCTGTGTCATTTAACCCATAAATCCCTGTGTCTTTTAACCCATAGGTCCCTGTGTCTTTTAACTCATATGTCCCTGTGTCATTTAACCCATGAATCCCTATGTCTTTTAACCCATAAGTCCCTGTGTCTTTTAACCCATAAGTCCATGTGTCGTTTAACCCATAAGTCCCTGTGTCGTTTAACCCATAAGTCCCTGTGTCGTTTAACCCATAAGTCCCTGTGTCGTTTAACCCATAAGTCCCTGTGTCGTTTAACCCATAAGTCCCTGTGTCGTTTAACCCATAAGTCCCTGTGTCGTTTAACCCATAAGTCCCTGTGTCTTTTAACCCATAAGTCCCTGTGTCGTTTAACCCATAAGTCCCTGTGTCGTTTAACCCATAAGTCCCTGTCCAATCAATCATATGCCAGCCTTTGGCTCTCCTCAGTAACTCAATGTTGTGCCCCACACATACACTTGCACAAACTCACACACGCACGCACGCACGCACACAAACACACACACAAACACACGCGGTATGAGAGAAATCAGGTTATGATATCCCCCCTCGCTACTTATAGACAAATTAAGCCATTGATTTTCCTCCTTGTACCTAAACTTGTTCAGAGTCTGAAATGGCTTCCTCCTAGCCCACAACACACACACTAATGCAGGAACACACAGCTCAGAGGCATATAGTCCTTCACATCGTGACTGTTGATTCAAAGCATCACATCAATCATACCTGTCTCTTAGGTGCAGTCTAGAGAGTCTGTCAGGCCACAGGTGCGGAGACATGACATTGTCACACACACCAGACACACACCAGACATTATGTTGTGCTGTTTTTGAGCGATGTCATCTCAATGATTCCCTCTCCTCCAGCTCAACCACAGCTGGCTGCGCAAACCCAATCCACCATGGTCTCTCATACTGCTGATGAGGACTGGAAGCCCACAGCTGTCAGGACCAGGTGCCTGGGTGATTAGACAGAGGTAGACCTCTCAGGGGACAAGTGGGAGAACGACACAGGGTGGGGGGGGGGGAAGAGAGGGGGAGGGGTAGGTGAGGAAGTAGATGAAAGCAGAAGAAAGTGAAAGAGGAGGGGTGTGGTGGTGTCCCTGTGGGAACGACAGGCCCAACTCCTCCAGACTCTAATGTGTTTTTATCGATCCACCGCTCTGATTTTTCCATGGCTCTCTCCCAGCGTCTCAGACTCTCATCTCCTCTCATCTCCTCTCCTCTCATCTCCTCCCCACAGACCAACACTGCTCTCATGTCATGAAGAATCTTCTGTGTTATTGGCTCCAAATTGGCTTTCAATTTTCATCCCCCTCTCGGATTAGTCTTGTCCAGGGCCTCGTTAGCTCCAGCCATTCCCCTTAGTCTCCCCTCCTCCCCGAGACCCAGGCTGAGAACGAGCTGAGAAAATACGGGAGAAATCAATACATAAGGCCTGAGTAGGAGTTGTAAGTTCTGCAGGTGTTTGCTCTCTGTTCTCTGTGATCTGGGAGGCGTCCCAGGGCTCTGTGAGGCTGAGTTAAACGTCAGTTGGAGGCACTGCCAATAAACTGCAGTCCCGCCGCCATCAACTGGCCGTGAAAAACCTCCATGGCTCTGCATACAGTATGAAGAACCGGCCTCTCTCTGATCCTCTCTGACCTTTTGCCTCACTCTGGTCCTCTCTAACATTCTGCCACTCTCACGTCCTCTCTGACCTTCTGCCTCTCTCTGATCCTCTCTGACCTTCTGCCTCTCTCTGATCCTCTCTGAACTTCTGCTTCTATCTGGTCCTCTCTGACCTTCTGCCTCTCTCTGATCCTCTTTGAACTTCTGCTTCTATCTGGTCCTCTCTGAACTTCTGCCTCTCTCTGATCCTCTCTGACCTTCTGCCTCTCTGATCCTCTCTGAACTTCTGCTTCTATCTGGTCCTCTCTGAACTTCTGCTTCTATCTGGTCCTCTCTGACCTTCTGCCTCTCTCTGATCCTCTCTGAACTTCTGCTTCTATCTGGTCCTCTCTAAACTTCTGCTTCTATCTGGTCCTCTCTGACCTTCTGCCTCTCTCTGATCCTCTCTGAACTTCTGCTTCTATCTGGTCCTCTCTACACTTCTGCTTCTATCTGGTCCTCTCTGAACTTCTGCCTCTCTCTGGTCCTCTCTGACCTTCTGCCTCTCTGTAGTCCCAGAAGTATGCAGACGCTCTTAATCCCTCTCCTCTCTTCTATACTTTTTCCTCTCATCACCGCTCCTATACTCGCTCTCTTTTTTTCTCCTCTCTTCCTCCATTCCTTCACATCTCTATCATTGTCTTCTCTCACCCTCACTCCTTTCCCTCTTTCCATCCCCTCTCTTACCCTGTTCTCTCCATACCGCTCATCTCTACCTTCTTTCTTCTCCCTTTTCCTCCCTCTTCTTCCCTCATCCTCCTTCTCCCCTCATCCCTCCTTTCACCTTCTCCCCCTCTACTACCCATCTATTCTCATTCCCCCTCTCCCTCCTTTCCTCCCCCCTTCTCCTTGGCAGAGCTCGGCCCACCTGGAGCTAGAGGGGCTGGTTTAAGACCCCATTATAGAACAGTGGCTCTGTTCCTTCACACCCTGGTGTCCAGCATGCAGCTACAGGACAGGCTCCACACACACACACACACACACTCCACCCCCATGCTTCCTCTCAGATGGACTCTAACACTAAGTTTTAATATGCCAAGATGCCAAGTGGAGTAACATTTAGCTGTTGACAAGTAAGAGAAGGGAGTTTCTTTAAGCCTGCAGGGAGAGTGGCTGTTTTCTCTCTATGCAACTGAAGCATATTTACATTCTTCAGTTCAACTCCAGATTATTCATGGTTGAAGACAATATACATTATTAATCTAAAAGAGCCTCCACACTCTCTTAGGGTTGCCAAATTCCAAGGTTTTACAAAAATCCTGGCTGGAGAATTCTATATTCCTGCGTATTTCCTCCTGATTCAGCCTGGTCTCATAGACTAGACGTAACATAGTACATAGTACTGCCTGTTCGAATCTCATCAAGGACAACTTATTAAGCATTTTAGCATGTTTGCAACTACGTTCTACTTTACAACTATTTCCCATATTAGCTACTCATTCCCCTAACCCTAACCTTAACCTTTTAACCTAACTCCAGGCCGGAACAAAAAGAGAGCCAGAGAGGGGGATTACCTGGGGAGCTCTGAGGTACGCATTAAAGAAAAATCACTTTCATAATAAAAGCATAATCATCGCTTTTGCATACTGGCATAGAGCTGGCATAGAGCTGGCATAGAGCAGTAGAGTAGAGTAGCAGTAGAGTAGAGAGAGGTGTTTGCAGAAGTTGCACACATGGGAAAAATCTTTAGTGGCCTAGGGTCAGTGAAAGAATGTGCCTTTATAAATGCATTTTATACAATTCTACATCATTTAGATAACTGGAGACTTCAGCAGAATCTTTTTTAATAACTCACAAATGATGGAAATGACAGGCTATACTTTGACACTGACAAATTGACAATTTTAGATCAATGAAAGCAACCTTGTCTTGAATCCATCAATAGCTCAGGCCTAGGTCTGTGGAGACACACATATTGTTCAATATGAGGAGGAAATTATAGTCCTAAAAAGCTTTCTAGTTTCACTGACTCACCCAATGATGCGGAGATCACTCACTGGTGATGGCCGATGCACTCGTCCCAAAACCTTATCTCTCACTTGTTTTACTATGTAAAACAATGCAGTTCGCTCCATAGGTCTATTTGGAAGTTGATCATTTGGTAACCTACAGACAGATTAGTCTTCTCTTTTCAGCAGGATATATGTTTTCCCGCATTTGTATTTGAAATATTGCAAAATACCTGTTTTGGCTGACAGCAGTAATTCTATAACTTTGGCAAATGTATTTCAATTTATCAGGGGTGCTGCTGCACCTCCAGCACCCTTCCCACGGCTATGATTCTATAAGGAAATACATGATGAAGTGCAACGCTGGAGAGATGAGAGTTGCAGGCTCATGTCTATCAGAGAGATCTTAGAAAGTGAATCTCATTCTAGTTCTGTGAGAGAGACAGTTGCACTTCACTATCTCACCACAGCAATGGCCACACGTTGGTCTATATAGGCTACAATGTTGCGTAAACCATAAACCCGGGCCAGCCCAACACAAATACATTCTTAGAATATCAGGCTTTGTTGTCACATTACGTGTTTTAAGGGGCAGTCAGGAGAATTACAGAGGATCAACTTGAATTAACTTGATTGCTTTGATTATCATTTTTATAATAAATAAATAATGTTTCATGTCACGAGAGGTACCGGATCCTAACAAATGGGTTCCGGAACAAAGCAGTCCAAAACTGAGAGGTGCCAGATCCTGTTCCGGTAGGATCCAGCTCAAATTAAGCACTGACCTTAACCTTAACCACTAACCTTAACCCTTAGCCTAGCTAACATTAGCCACCTCGCTAATGTTAGCGTTAGCCACCTCGCTAACGTTAGCCACAACAAATTGGAATTTGTAACATACCATACACATTGCAAATTTGTAACATATTGTATAAAATGAATTTCAGAAAATATCATACAAATTGTAATTCGTAACATAAACAGAATGGATGATGGGCATCTACAAATTAATACATACCGTACGAAACATAACATATCATACTGATTGGAGGGAGACAGATATACACTTCCTATGTTACGTCTACCCCTGAGTCCAGGTTGGATTCCAGGAATCTTCCAACTGGGATGTATGGAAAACTTGGGAATTTTTGGAAAGCTACCAGAATACCAGAATATTGCAACCCTATTCATTCATCTGTCGTTCTGCCCCTGAACAGGCAGTTAACCCACTGTTCCTAGGCCGTCACTGAAAATAAGAATTTGTTCTTAACTGACTTGCCTAGTTAAATAAAGGTAAAATAAATAAATAAATAAATCCTCAACACTGGCATGACCATAAACTCAAAACAGTTCTAAATCAATGGCCAGTCAGTGAATCTCAGCAACAAAACAGAGCTTTCATCTAACAGTAGTCTATTTATTCTCTGTTGGCATACTAATCCTCGCCCTGCTCACCCAAAGTCTCCCAGCTAGCAATTACAGCTCCATCGGGAAAATCATTACAGACATTTACTCACAAAGTGTTCTTGGCTCTAGTTTGGGTAGGTGAGGGGTAGAGGCTCTTCGACCATCTCTCCCTCTGGTGTAAGGCTGGCCCTGAACAAACCCCTCATCTCACAGTCGATACCAATGATTATCTTAAGCGGCTGCTCCAAACGACCTGCTTTCTATTTCTCGGCTTTTTAGGACATTTTCATTGTAGCGTTAGATCATTAAGAGCACTCAAAGCTGTAAAACAGGACGAGTTTGATAAAAACGCACTTCGAGAAACTCTTATTCCTGCTAGACCCCAGGAAAACTAGTGGTCGCTAAGGCGATTCACCATCTTAACCCTTGTGTGGTGTTCGGGTCTGTGGGAACCATTTTCAATGTTTACTAAAAGAGAAATGATACAATTAATTGTTTTCTCAACCTGAGACTCATTGGCCTTGGCTCATTTTCTGTGAAGAACATGTAAAATAACACATTTTCATTGAGTAGACACTGTGCACCCCCCTACACATTATTATTAAATATGTGGTGTTCAGGTAATAAAAGTGTGGAAAAGTGTGTGTGTAGTTGAAAACAAGTAAAAATGAAACAAAAAGATTTGCTGTGTGCCTTGACTCTGTCTACCTCCTCCCTGGGCTTGCTGTTTCAACACAGCACCAAGAACCTGTCTGTCTCCCTGTCTCCCTGCCTGTCTCCCGCTTTTCCCGCACTCTTTACCCTTTGTAGTGTGTGAAACTACACAATGTCTTGTGGAAACCTGCACAATGTTATTACAATACATTGTTTTGATACATTGTAAAAAATGCAGTATTTTCCCACACTCTACCCCAGCCAGGTGCAAATTGGGGGAGGGACCCAACAAATAAATTGCTTTGCATGTGTGGCTCCTTACCACAATCAATCAGTATGTCAAAAATAATCTCTGCTCAGAGTGCGTTAGAAATAATTATTGCAGAGAGAGAAGCTAAGGATCGTCTTCCACTTTGGAAGATGAATAATTTTCTGAATATGAGGATCATGTCCCTGTCAATTCGGAGTCTGACAGTGAGTTGGAAGAAGAGGATGAGATTGACCCTCAGCCAGCCCCAGGACCAGCCCATCAGCAGCCAGCCCCAGCACCAGCCCATCAGCAGCCAGCCCCAGCACCAGCCCATCAGCAGCCAGCCCCAGCACCAGCCCATCAGCAGCCAGCCCCAGGACCAGCCCATCAGCAGCCAACCCCAGGATCAGCCCATCAGCAGCCAGCCCCAGCACCAGCCCACCAGCAGCCAGCCCCAGGAACAGTCCATCAGCAGCCAGCACCAGGACCAGCACACCAGCAGCCAGCCCCAGGACCAGTCCATCAGCAGCCAGCCCCAGGACCAGCCCATCAGCAGCCAGCCCCAGCACCAGCCCATCAGCAGCCAGCCCCAGCACCAGCCCATCAGCAGCCAGCCCCAGGACCAGCCCATCAGCAGCCAACCCCAGGATCAGCCCATCAGCAGCCAGCCCCAGCACCAGCCCACCAGCAGCCAGCCCCAGGACCAGTCCATCAGCAGCCAGCCCCAGGACCAGCCCATCAGCAGCCAGCCCCAGCACCAGCCCATCAGCAGCCAGCCCCAGCACCAGCCCATCAGCAGCCAGCCCCAGCACTAGCCCATCAGCAGCCAGCCCCAGGACCAGCCCATCAGCAGCCAACCCCAGGATCAGCCCATCAGCAGCCAGCCCCAGCACCAGCCCATCAGCAGCCAGCCCCAGCACCAGTCCATCAGCAGCCAGCCCCAGGACCAGTCCATCAGCAGCCAGCCCCAGGACCAGCCCATCAGCAGCCAGCCCCAGCACCAGCCCATCAGCAGCCAGCCCCAGCACCAGCCCATCAGCAGCCAGCCCCAGGACCAGCCCATCAGCAGCCAACCCCAGGATCAGCCCATCAGCAGCCAGCCCCAGCACCAGCCCATCAGCAGCCAGCCCCAGCAACAGTCCATCAGCAGCCAGCCCCAGGGCCAGCCCATCAGCAGCCAGCCCCAGGACCAGCCCATCAGCAGCCAGCCCCAGGAACAGTCCATCAGCAGCCAGCACCAGGACCAGCACACCAGCAGCCAGCCCCAGGACCAGTCCATCAGCAGCCAGCCCCAGGACCAGCCCATCAGCAGCCAGCCCCAGCACCAGCCCATCAGCAGCCAGCCCCAGCACCAGCCCATCAGCAGCCAGCCCCAGGACCAGCCCATCAGCAGCCAACCCCAGGATCAGCCCATCAGCAGCCAGCCCCAGCACCAGCCCACCAGCAGCCAGCCCCAGGACCAGTCCATCAGCAGCCAGCCCCAGGACCAGCCCATCAGCAGCCAGCCCCAGCACCAGCCCATCAGCAGCCAGCCCCAGCACCAGCCCATCAGCAGCCAGCACTAGCCCATCAGCAGCCAGCCCCAGGACCAGCCCATCAGCAGCCAACCCCAGGATCAGCCCATCAGCAGCCAGCCCCAGCACCAGCCCATCAGCAGCCAGCCCCAGCACCAGTCCATCAGCAGCCAGCCCCAGGACCAGTCCATCAGCAGCCAGCCCCAGGACCAGCCCATCAGCAGCCAGCCCCAGCACCAGCCCATCAGCAGCCAGCCCCAGCACCAGCCCATCAGCAGCCAGCCCCAGGACCAGCCCATCAGCAGCCAACCCCAGGATCAGCCCATCAGCAGCCAGCCCCAGCACCAGCCCATCAGCAGCCAGCCCCAGCAACAGTCCATCAGCAGCCAGCCCCAGGGCCAGCCCATCAGCAGCCAGCCCCAGGACCAGCCCATCAGCAGCCAACCCCAGGATTAGCCCATCAGCAGCCAGCCCCAGGACCAGCCCATCAGCAGCCAGCCCCAGCACCAGTCCATCAGCAGCCAGCCCCAGGACCAGTCCATCAGCAGCCAACCCCAGCACCAGCCCATCAGCAGCCAACCCCAGGATCAGCCCATCAGCAGCCAGCCCCAGCACCAGCCCATCAGCAGCCAGCCCCAGCACCAGCCCGTCAGCAACCAGCCCCAGCACCAGCCCGTCAGCAACCAGCTCATCAGCAGCCTACAGGAGGAGAAATATGGATGTCAAAAAATTATGAAATTGAATGAGCCACCCCGCATGGCTGCCAATGTGATAAGGATGCAACCAGGGCCGACGCAGATGGCGGTTACTCATGTGCAGGACATAAAGTATTTGTAACGAGTGCACTGAGTCGGGAAGCAAGTTCAAGGAGTGAGTGATTTAAACAATAAACAAAACATAATACAAAACAAGAAACATGAACAACGCACAGACATGAAACAGAAACAATGACACCTGGGGAAGGAACCAAAGGGAGTGACATAGAAAGGGCAGGTAGTCAAGGAGATGATGGAGTCCAGGTGAGTGTCATTATGCACGTAACAGTGGTGACAGGTGTGCTCCATAACGAGCAGCCTGATGACCTAGAGGCCAGAGAGGGAGCACACGTGACAGTACCTCCTCCTCGACGTGCGGCTCCAGCTGCCGACCAAGATGATGATCCCGGGGATCAGAAGCGGACCGGTCACCTCTGCTAAGGTGCGAGAACCTGTCAATCCAGCTGAGGCGCGGGAGCATGGTGACCAAGAACGCCAGAGAGAGCATACGTGACAGTACCCCCTCCCCGGCGCGTTCAGCTCCAGCTGCAGGACGCCAACCACAGGGACAATCCCGGGGATCAGAAGCGGACCAGTCACCTCCGCTGAGGCTCAGAAACCTGACAACCCGGCTGAGGTATGAGAGCCTGATGAGCCGGTTGAGACCTCCCCGGTTGCCTCGGTTGAGGCATGGGAGCCTGTCGAGCCCGCTGAGGCATGGCAGCCTGTCGAGCCAGCTGAGGCATTGGAGTCTATCGATCCCGCTGAGGTATGGAAACCCATCAAGCCAGCTGAGGCAGGGGAACCCATCGAACCTGTCGAAGCATGGGAATCCGACAAGCCAGCTGAGTCCTCCCAGGTTACTCCAGTTCTGACACCCGGACCCGACATCACCTCTAAAGCAAAAACAAAAAAAACACTCCCTGATAGTTCACTTTGGTGAGGCGTCATTCTGTAACGAGTGTGCTGAGAGTCGGGAAGCAAGTTCAGGGAGTGAGTGTTTTAATAAATAAACGAAACATAATACAAAACAAGAAACACGAGCAATGCACAGACATGAAACAGAAACAATGACACCTGGGGAAGGAACCAAAGGGAGTGACATAGAAAGGGCAGCTAATCAAGGAGGTGATGGAGTCCAGGTGAGTGTCATAATGCACGTAACGCTGGTGACAGGTGTGAGCCATAACGAGGAGACTGGTGACCTAGAGGCCGGAGAGGGAGGATACGTGACAGTATTCTTTTGAATTGTTCATCCCAGACACCATCCAGAAAATCATTCTGGACTGCACTAATCTGGAGGGAAGATGTGTTTTTGGAGAGAGATGGAAGGAGATGGACCAAACTCATTTACATACATACTTTGGGGTTCTTATCCTTGCTGGTGTTTTCAGATCCAATGGGATGCAGAAACTGGCAGAGAACTTTGGAAAACTTTCACATTATTTCCAGGATTATCCGCTTCGATTACCGAGACACCAGACCAGTTCGGCGGCAGAGAGACATGCTAGCTGCAATCAGGTCAGTGTGGGACAAGTAGGTGGACAGCCTTCCCCTGTTTTACAACCCTGGGCACAACGTTACTGTTGATGAGCAGCTTATGCCATTTAGGGGCCGCTGCCCCTTCAGGCAGTACATACCATCTAACCCCGCAAAATATGGAATCAAGATCTGGGCTGCCTGTGATGCTGCTTCATCATATGTGTGGAACTTGGAAGTGTATACGGGGAAGCCAGATGGAGGAGCCCCTGAGAAGAACCAAGGGACGCGGCTTGTCCTGGATGTGACACAGGGACTCCGTGGCCACATCACATGTGCTAGCATTTTTACTTCGCACAAGCTGGGACAGGAGCTCCTCAAGAGGAAGCTGACAATGGTAGGAACAGTACGAAAAAACAAGCCTGAGCTCCCACCTCAGCTGTTGAATACACGGAACAGGCCTATCAATTCCTCTAAGTTTGTGTTCACGGCCGACACGTCCCTAGTGTCCTATGTGCCAAAGAAAGGCAAAAATGTGGTACTCATGAGTACGCTGCATACGGATGGGAGAATCTGTGGCCAGGAACATCAAAATAAAAAATCCTAATGGATTACAATGCCACAAAGGAGGGGAGGACAATTTAGACAAGCTGGTGACTGGCTACAGCTGCAAAAGAAGAACCCTACGCTGGCCACTTGTGATATTCTTCAACATCTTGGACATCTCGGCATACAACGCCAGAGGATGCTGGTGCCCCATCCGCCCAACCCACAGAACCAACAACTCCAATACAGGAAGTAAGTGTGAGTGATGTTGCATGTGTGTGTGTCTGACTCTCCTATCTTGGCCTGCTGTAACTATATTACGTGAGTGAGTGAGATGTTAGTTCCTGAACTAAGTGTTTTCATCATTCTAGATTGCAGCCGGTAGCAACAAGAAGAAGCACCGCGATGTATGTGGACCCAAGAAGGACAGGAAGACACAGTACACATGCATCAAGTGCAAGAAATACATTTGCAACACACACACAGTAAAACTCTGTCCCTCATGTGGTGTGTAGACCGGCCTTAATTTGTATTCAATGGGGCTCGCTTATCATTTCCATAAAATACTGTATGTAAAATTTGTACTTCTAATTTGTTCTGTTGAAATCAATAAGCATCTATAGTGATGAAACCTTGTTTCATTTATATTTGTTCAAGATAAACATGATTATTCCACCCATGCCTTGATTATATCAACAACAACAAAAACAAATAGCGCTTTTATTGATAAATGTGATCTAGCAGAGGTAAATGGTAAATATTAACCATGTATGGTGTCTATAATGCTTGTAATTGATATAAGTCAACATCTAAGTATTAAGTATTTTAACGTAATGTGTTATGCCTGTATTGTTTTAAAAACCAAATAATGTTGTGGGTAATTCAGACCAGCGAGCATTGGTTGAATAATAAAAACATGAACACCACACAAGGGTTAAATCCTCAGGCGTTCACATTTGCAGCAAAAGCCACTTAAGAGGCGAGAAACTAAAGACAATAATTTAGGGTTGGCAAAGTGTCAAATATGGATCTTTGATAAATGTTTAAATAAAAGGATGCTAAGTCCCTTTAGATTTTGGAAGTTCTTTCCCTCTCCCCAATCCCCTCCTCTCCCCAATCACATGTCCCACAATCCCAGCCCACGTGGAACATGACATTTGCAGGTAAATCGTTTAGTCAAATGTCAGCCGGAGAAATGTAAACCACAAGGTATTTGCTCCCTGATAGAAGAAACTTGTAAAATTGGAAAAATTGAATAGGCTAACCACTCAGACGGCAGGAATAGGTAGATAGTCGGGGAACCAGAGAGTGAGAATACTTTGGTGATCGTTTTGACTCAAGGGTCACATCAATATTTTTACATTTAAGGTCGGCTGCAATGAAGAGATGCTGTCAACTTTTCCACAGTAGAGAACAGAGCCGTTTAGGGGGGAAGCTGTCAACTCTTCCACAGTAGAGAACAGAGCCATTTATGGGGGAAGCTATCAACTCTTCCACAGTAGAGAACAGAGCCATTTATGGGGGAAGCTGTCAACTCTTCCACAGTAGAGAACAGAGCCATTTATGGGGGAAGCTATCAACTCTTCCACAGTAGAGAACAGAGCCGTTTATGGGGGAAGCTGTCAACTTTTCCACAGTAGAGAACAGAGCCGTTTAGGGGGGAAGCTGTCAACTCTTCCACAGTAGAGAACAGAGCCATTTATGGGGGAAGCTATCAACTCTTCCACAGTAGAGAACAGAGCCGTTTATGGGGGAAGCTATCAACTCTTCCACAGTAGAGAACAGAGCCGTTTATGGGGGAAGCTGTCAACTTTTCCACAGTAGAGAACAGAGCCGTTTAGGGGGGAAGCTGTCAACTCTTCCACAGTAGAGAACAGAGCCATTTATGGGGGAAGCTATCAACTCTTCCACAGTAGAGAACAGAGCCGTTTATGGGGGAAGCTATCAACTCTTCCACAGTAGAGAACAGAGCCGTTTATGGGGGAAGCTGTCAACTTTTCCCCAGTAGAGAACAGAGCCGTTTAGGGGGGAAGCTGTCAACTCTTCCACAGTAGAGAACAGAGCCGTTTATGGGGGAAGCTATCAACTCTTCCACAGTAGACAACAGAGCCGTTTATGGGGGAAGCTGTCAACTCTTCCACAGTAGAGAACAGAGCCGTTTAGGGGGGATGCTGTCAACTCTTCCACAGTACAGAACAGAGCCGTTTAGGGGGGATGCTGTCAACTCTTCCACAGTAGAGAACAGAGCTGTTTATGGGGGAAGCTGTCAACTCTTCCACAGTAGAGAACAGAGCCGTTTAGGGGGGAAGCTGTCAACTCTTCCACAGTAGAGAACAGAGCTGTTTAGGGGGGAAGCTCTCAACTCTTCCACAGTAGAGAACAGAGCCGTTTAGGGGGGACGCTGTCAACTCTTCCACAGTAGACAACAGAGCCGTTTAGGGGGGACGCTGTCAACTCTTCCACAGTAGAGAACAGAGCCGTTTAGGGGGGATGCTGTCAACTCTTCCACAGTAGAGAACAGAGCCGTTTAGGAGGGATGCTGTCAACTCTTCCACAGTAGAGAACAGAGCCATTTATGGGGGAAGCTATCAACTCTTCCACAGTAGAGAACAGAGCTGTTTAGGGGGGATGCTGTCAACTCTTCCACAGTAGAGAACAGAGCCGTTTAGGGGTTGATGCTGTCAACTCTTCCACAGTAGAGAACAGAGCCGTTTAGGGGGGATGCTGTCAACTCTTCCACAGTAGAGAACAGAGCCGTTTAGGGGGGATGCTGTCAACTCTTCATGCTGGATGGAGGGTAAAAAGGTTGTCGGCTCAATTAAGCTTCTCTGGCTCTCCCTCAGTGGGCAATACATATTTATGAGTGTTATCTTTCTCTCTTGATTCATCTATCTCTTTCTTTCTCTCTGTTCATCTTATTTTCTCTCTCCTCTCTCTCTCTGTATCTCCTTCTCTCTCTCTCTCTTCTCTCTCTCTGTGTATCTCCTTCTCTCTCTCTCTCCACTCTGTCTCTCTGCGTCTCCTTCTCTCTCTCTCTTCTCTCTCTCTCTCTGTGTATCTCCTTCTCTCTCTCTCTCTCCTCTCTGTCTCTCTGCGTCTCCTTCTCTCTCTCTCTCTCTCTCTCTCTCTGTGTATCTCCTTCTCTCTCTCTCTCTCTTCTCTCTCTCTCTGTGTATCTCCTTCTCTCTCTCTCTCCTCTCTGTCTCTCTGCGTCTCCTTCTCTCTCTCTCTTTTTCTGAATCTCCTCTCTCCTCTCCTTCTTTTTCACTTTCATTTTCCCTCCCCCCTCATCTCTCTCCTACCCCCTCATCTCTCTCCTACCCCCTCATCTCTCTCCTACCCCTCTCTCCGTAACATTAGGGACAGAGGGTGGAGAACTAGAGTGCCACCACACAGTGCCCAGTGGAGGGTGGCGGTGCCTGAGGAGGGTGCCCAGCACTCGTCCCCTGTCTGGGAGAGGCTCTGCTAAATGTGCATGGAGCTCTGGCACCGCTACTGTCCTCCATATTCAGACAGTAACTTCTACTTAAGCTTTATCTAAAACAAATCCACCCTGCAAGGATCAGTGTAGGGCAAAAGACAGATGCTGCCCTGTGAGCTAAAAGCTGGAGGGTGAGGAGACAAAGGAAATGAGGTGGCCAAAGAGGACAACGCTGCTCTGCAGAACTGTCTCATGTGCTAAACATGAAGTGCAAGGCCTTTCATACACATGTACAGTATACAGGATGAACAGACATATTCATTCTTGTAAACACACACACGCACACACATGGATCCAGGCACGCATGCACAGACACACACACACACACACACACACACACACACACACACACACACACACACACACACACACTTTACAGAGACATCAAATTAAGTACATATATGTTTTTATATGAGATATAATTGCTCAAATGAGTGCAGTGACTCAAGCTGTTAGAGAAAGGAGAGATCCTATAATACATAATTATGATAAAAACCTCTTGGTAGAGAATACCTGCGTTTATCATCAATTTGCACCTTACGCAATTAGCTTCAATTGACGTTCGGAGGTGAAAAGCAGTTTGTTTCACCTTGGGTTAATGTAGAAGTGTTTTGCGTGCTCTAATGTGTGGGAAGGAGGGAGACCACCCTCTAGTGGTTGTTACAGGAACCTTAGAAATGTGTTTGAACATTTAGCAGGCTGGTGTTTTTATTTTTTTATTTAAAATGTAACCTTTATTTAACTAGGCAAGTCAGTTAAGAACAATTATGGTTAAGTGCCTTGCTCAAGGTCACATCGACAGATTGTTCAGCTAGTCAGTTCGGGGATCTAAACCAGCAACTTTTCGGTTACTGGCCCAACGCTCTTAACTACTAGGCTACCTGACACACTATTTAATGTCTGGAGTAGACATTGCTCCTGATCACTGATAAAGAGGCAGCTCTATTTTATTTTCCTAATGGTTAAAGGTCTTTCTACTTGTGCTGCCATTGTTTTGTCAGGTCTGTCTTGTAAAATGGCTTCAAGGTACCGTTTCCTTGCTAAACAAACGTGCAATAAAATGAATAAAAAAGTTACCTCAATGCAATTCCGTCAAAGTGCAAGTCAGTATTCAACGTCCATCCATGTCTGAGGAGGTCGGGAGATGAGGTGGAAACTGGCCACTAGGGTCAACGGTGGGCGCTGTCATGTTCAAGTAGGTTTGGGTTTTAGTAGGGCATTGTGGAATCCAGCAATATAAACTTTTTATTTGTATTTTTGTTTTAAGCCTATCCCAAATCTTAATCCTTACCTTAACCATTCACAGTTAATGCCTAACCTTAAGAATTCAGATCTAATGCCTAAACTTAACCTTAACTTTGACATTTGGAACAACTTTGAAATTTGACATTTAAGAAACACAGATGAATGTCTAATTCTGACATGAGACTGTGAGAGCTGGTTTTACACACGTCCATGCTCACACACTTGTTATTGAGTAGTGTGTGCGTGCGCGTGTTCACATGCACTCAGTGTTGCTGAACCAGCAGCCTATCTGTCGTGTTTGGCCCCTGTTGTGATGGCCATGCTTTTTAGTGAACAAACCCAAGCAGAGACACGCAGCTGGCCTTCTCATTACTGCTAGGCCTGAAATCAGCACAGCAGCACAGCAACACAGCAGCAGCTGCCCCAGACAGTCAATCAGGCAGCTAGACCAACACCCCCGTAGTGGAGGCCTCCAACTCAGACCACTGGCCCTTAGCACTGGCCACAAAGGAGAGGAGAGGAGGTACTGTCTCTGAGCAAGTATACCTGCTGTAACAGTACAGTAGAGCCCTGTTCAATCAGAACTGGTGACAGGGTTTGCCGGTTGGTAGGAAAGACAAATTATTCCTCCTGCAAGGATACACTGTGAGGATAAACATAGCGCATCTACAATGTAACATGCATAATAAATATACAATCTGTAATGTGTGAAACAAAACGTCAATACCATGGCCCTTCAGACATGCTCGCTGGCAGAGTAAAAAGACCTGGGTAAGTGGTATCTGGGGTTGATTGATTCGGGGTCCTAGAGTTGTGTAGCCCACGCGACTCACGTTACTCATGGCACAGGCAGAGCTGTGACACACTAGTCTGGAAAGGAGGCCGTTTGATCAAATTGATAAGCTGATGTGGAATTGCTTTAAGATGGTCATACTATGGATCATTTAGCTATTTGATTTAGAATTTTAGGACCCCTTTAGGTATCCCAAACTATATAAAAGAATTCATTTGATGAAATATGTATTTGGGCCTTTACTACTAAAGCCCTTAGAAACGCTTTGAATAACACATTCATAAATGGCAAAAAGGAAAGTAAACAAGGTTTTGAAGTGAAATTGTTAATGTTGTAAATTACCATTGTAGCTGGAATTTTTTTATGGAATATATACATAGACATACAGAGGCCCATTATCAGCAACCATCACTCCTGTGTTCAGTCAACAGTGAAGAGGTGACTCCGGGATGCTAGCCTTCTAGGCAGAGTTTATCTGTCCATCTTAATCTTTTCTTTTTATTGGCCAATCTGAGATATGGCTTTTTCTTTGCAACTCTGCCTAAAAGGCCAGCATCCGGAGTCACCTCGTCACTGTTGACGTTGAAACTGGTGTTTTGCGGGTACTATTAAATGAAGCTACCAGTTGAGGACTTGTGAGGCATCTGTTTCTCAAACAAGACACTCTAATGTACTTGTCCTCTTGCTCAGTTATGCACCGGGGCCTCCCACTCCTCTTTCTATTCTGGTTAGAGCCAGTTTGCGCTGTTCTGTGAAGGGAGTAGTACAGTGTTGTACGAGATCTTCAGTTTCTTGGCAATTTCTCACACGGAATAGCCTTCATTTCTCAGAACAAGAATAGGCTGACAAGTTTCAGAAGAAGGTTCTTTGTTTCTGGCCATTTTGAGCCTGTAATCGAACCCACAAATGCTGATGCTCCAGATACTCAACTAGTCTAAAGAAAGCCAGTTTTATTGCTTCTTTAATCAGGACAACATTTTTCAGCTGTGCTAACATTATTGCAAAAGGGTTTTCTAATGATCAATTAGCCTTTTAAAATTATAAACTTGGATTAGCTAATACAACGTGCCATTGGATCACAGGAGTATTGGTTGCTGATAATGGGCCTCCGTACGCCTATGTAGATATTCAATATTATTATTATATATATTTTTTAATGTATTTTGTGGTGGAGTCCCAAACGATTCGGATGCTACCAAACAGAAGTTGCCGTATTGACGGTACCTACTTCAGACGAGTCTCCTGACAGGGAGAACACTATCATGTTCTTGAGAACTATCATGTTCGTGAGAGTCTCCCCTTTCCAAGTCTGTAGGTCAAACCATTTGGACGCTACAGATGTTTACATGAGAAGACTGATTTTCGGGATATCTCATGGTCTGATAAACACCGCTCTAGCTCTGCCACCTTTCAACACAGATGCGGAAACATGACGCTGGCGGATGTGGTTGATTGAGACGCATCCAATGCAAAAACACAGATACCTCTAGTTTAAATTGATGGATTTTGATTGTTTTGTTATGTAACTTAGATTGATGCACCGGTATGTCAATCGACTCTTCAAATCAAATGATATTTTATTTGTCACATGCGCCGTATACAACAGGTGTTGACCTTACAGTGAAATGCTTACTTACAAGCCCTTAACCAACAATGCTCTAAGAGGTTTTAAGAAAAATAAGTGTCGTCCCCGATATCTCCGTCTCTTTCTCATGCGAATGACAGGTATGAGTGCCTTATCGGGCGTCTGAAGTAAATCCTTCCTGTCCGACTCGTTGAAGAAAAAGTATTCCTCCAGTATGGGGTGAGTAATGCTGTCCTGATATCTAGAAGCTATTTCCGGTCATAAGACATGGTGGCAGAAACATTATGTACAAAATAAGTTACAAGTAACCCGAAAAACACACAATAGCAGAACTGGCTAGGAGATCGTAAAACACCAGCCATTTCCTCCAGCGACACTCTTAGGTGGGTTTAATGCAATATTCTCTAAGATTGATTTGGTTGATTGATTAGTTCTCTCAAATGGTATTTTCTTCCTTGGGGTTTGTGACCTCTCCAACCGTTGTAATGTGTGTGTGGGGGGGGGGGGGGGCTGTGTTTGGCTGGGTGTCTAGGTGTTTAAATGAGAAAGCCACAGAGAAGGGCCAACCATTATCAACACATCAAGTCAACAACATCAAAGAGCCATTCCAGACTTTGAAGTCAGGAGGACTTCTAGAGTTACAGTAGGTGTTAGACTAGAGTTGTAGCTTTAGGGTCTTCTCTCTCTCTCTGACACTGGCCCCCAGAGCAGAGACCATTCCCTCCACTCAGCCTGCATGAGGACCTGACCTCCCATTCATATTCACTGCTCCCTGGGTGGCTGGTGATGGGGTGGCCTAGCTACTCGCCAGCTCCATCACCAGTAAGTGCTTGAGAATTGCCCATCACCACACACTTACACACGGGCACTGACACACACACACACACACTACACACTTACACACGGGCAATGACACACACACACACACACACAACACACATCACACCCATCACACACATACACACACACCATACTGTAATTAGTTTACAGATTTTCACTTTCTCACCACATGTTTTTTCTGTTGATGGACTCTCACCTTGACAACCCCATTAGCAAAAAGCTAAAAACACTGAATCTCAATTATGGGGCAAAATTATTCCTGGCTGAAATACGGCCTGGTTTTTCAGACCGTTGTATAATGATGATGCATTATGGTGATATTAACTATACTTCCCTGCACTCTCCTCTCCATCTCATATTGATTTTCTTCTCCCACACAGGGCTGAGGATGGATGGGGGAGGGGAGGAGGGGAGGAGGAGGAGGAGGGGAGGAGGAGGAGGGAAGGAGGGCAGGAGGAGGAGGAGGGGAGGAGGAGAAAGAGGGGAGGAGGGGAGGAGGGGACAGGGCTAAAAGAGGAACAGATCTGTGACCCTAAAAGCCCACCTGGAGTCATCAACGGGGTGTATTCCAGATCATTATAGAGTTGTATAAATGTTGTTGAATAGTCTTTTCTAGAACATCTCTATCTGCATGGGACTTAATCTGGGGTCTTTGTTACATCATCAAAGTAGCTTATCATAGTATATGCCATTTAGCAAACGCTATTATCCAGTGACTTATAGTCATGCGTGCATACGTTTTGTATGTATGTGTGGGTGGACCCAGGAATCGAACCCACTATCCTGGTGTTACAAGCACCATTCTCCACTAACTGAGCAGAGGATCATGCCTTTCTGGATCATGACTTTCTGAATCATGACTTTCTGGATCATGACTCTCTGCATCAACAAAACATAAAACTGATAATCTATCAAATGCTATATGCCTATACAATGTTAAGCTGATACTGTATTCAGAATGGACTCTCTCCTCGGGGATAAAACTTTTGACAGAACATTGCTGCTTCTGATGACAACAATGGTGAGAAGGAGAAAACACCTGATGCTGGTACTGACCCTCAGTAGTCCACAGTAGCCTCCTGTCCTCATCTCCTCCACTGGCACCATAGAGATAGATAGACAACTCATCTTTGTATTTGTCCCAAAATGGCATCTGTGAGAGCACGGGCAGTGCCATTGAGGCCATCTCCATTTTGAAGTAGTCCATTTTCCTATTCTACTACTTCAATGAGTTGGTAAACAAACTGAAAGAGTGGATACTGCCACCTGGAGTGTGTTGTTTAAACAGGTATAAAGCCAAGGTTGCCGATTTACTGCCACCTACAGTTTTGGAATGTTTGCTCACAGGTATAATTAATTGGCTGATGGCTCCTGATGGCCTGGATGGAATTATGTGATCTTTCCTTAACCAATAGGAAGTCCAACCCAGTTGACTACCTCAAAATGGTGAAAGTCCTCAATGGCGGTGCCCATTCTAAAAGTGGCTTTTGGGCTGTGGAGTTGTCTTTCTAATTCTTTGATCTGCACTGACCAGAAATAATTAAACAGAGGTCCCCTGGTGGGACGCAGACTTGGTTTTTAGTCGTTTTTAGTCTCTGTCTGTCTGCCTGTCTGTCTGTCTGCCTGTCTGTCTGTCTGTCTGTCTGTCTGCCTGTCTGTCTGTCTGCCTGTCTGTCTGTCTGTCTGTCTGTCTGTCTGTCTGTCTGTCTGTCTGTCTGCCTGTCTGTCTGTCTGTCTGTCTGTCTGTCTGTCTGTCTGTCTGTCTGTCTGTCTGTCTGCCTGTCTGTATGATTGCTTGTCTGCTTGTCTGCCTGTCTGCCTGTCTGCCTGTCCGTCCGTCCGTCCGTCCGTCTGTCCGTCTGCCTATTTGTCTGTCTGTCTGCCTGTCTGCAGACAAAGAAAATTGAGAGCTAGCCCAGCGGCCTGAGCCATTGAGAGGGTCAAGGAAAATGAGAAGTAGCTGTAGACATGGCTAGACTGATGGAAGGGATAAACATGTGAGGCTGCTCAGTCGATAGCAGAGCAGGAGATTTATACGGCTTAAAGGGGGGGAGGAAAGGGTGATGAATTATTCTGGCCTACCGCTGCCATTTGAGCAGGCAGGGGATGGGGGGGGGGGGGGGGTCAGGGGGTGAGGAGGTGGGTAAAGAGAGGGAGATTTATTAGAGTTACGCTCACTGTGCTGTCACTTAGAGGATGAAACAGAGGGACAGAGAGAGTGAGTGAGAGAGAGAGAGAGAGAGAGAGAGGAGAGAGAGAGAGAGAGAGAGAGAGAGAGAGAGAGAGAGAGAGAGAGAGAGAGAAAGAGCAAGAGAGAGAGAGAGAGAGAGTGAGGGGGGGCAGAGATGGGTGAAGAGAGGGAAAGACAGAGCAAAACAGAGCAAGACAGAGCAAGAGAGAGAAAGAGCGAGAAAGAAAGAGAAGGAGAGAGAATGGGGGAGAGAAAATTAGAGGAAAACAGGGTGAAGAGAAGGACAGAAGATGAGATGGCCTTTACAGATAAACAGAAAGAGAGAGGCAAGGACTGAGAAAAATACCAGCAAGAGACTGATGTACAGAACGAAAGGGTCATCACAAGACAGAGATATACAGATAGAGTGAATGACTAAAAGAGAGAGAGCGCTGACAGACAGACAGACAGACAGACAGACAGACAGACAGACAGACAGACAGACAGACAGACAGACAGACAGACAGACAGACAGACAGACAGACAGACAGACAGACAGACAGACAGACAGACAGACAGACAGACAGACAGACAGACAGACAGATAGAGATAACGGTGAGGGTCATCCCTGCTGTGAGGTAGAGGCCTCGTACGCATCACACTCCCAGTGTCTTAAGTGGCAGACTTCATTACCCAGCAGGCCTTTGGAGAGACGGCTATGCCCAGAGGGATAATCTGCCTGTACAAAAAATAAATTAGCCCCCAGTGGAGGATCAATGCCATTGCCGTGACCCTGCCCATGACACCACATCATTCCTGTGAACCGGCCTGCCTTCCCGCCCGCCTGCCAGCCTGGGACCCTGGGTGTGGGTGGGTTGCATGGGTAACAGAGAGAGTAAGTGATGGTAAGAGAGGAGTATTTGTGTGCGTGTGTGTGTTTTTGTGTGTTTTTGTGTGTGTGCATACATGTGTATGTGAATATTTTGCGTCAATGTTGGGACCCTCTCCAAGCCACGTCTGTGAGAACAACTGTGTGTGTGTGTGTGTGTGTGTGTGTGTGTGTGTGTGTGTGTGTGTGTGTGTGTGTGTGTGTGTGTGTGTGTGTGTCTGTGTGTAAATCCTGTGACCCGATGCCACAGCGTATGCAAATGAACTCTGTTGAGTAATCGTCACACTCAATGCTGACAGACAACACTAATGAGGCACACAAATGTGTTAGCGTGTGGCTAACAGCGAGCCACTCAACATTCCAGCCATCCCAGTGATGACTAAGATGTAATGTAGCACGTACGGTAGCCTAGCATCGCTAGCTGTTCATCAGGCAGTGATTATGACAGCAGGACACTCAGAGAATAGGAATGGGTTCCATGTCCATGCTGTCCTCTAATCACCTTTGGTATCGGACTAGGAAGTAGAGTGAATATGATGGGAGGCGATCCCTTATATTTTTAACATTTCAAAATTGTATAATCAGCAAATAAAAACAAAATGACAGATTTGACAGATTTTTTATCTGATTTTGAAAAATGTATTTCCCCCAAAACCACATTTCTGCTTTGATTAAATACCAAACTGTGTATGTCAAAGTGCTACTGTAAACTGCTGGTCTCATTTCAATCATTATGTGATGATACATTTTTAATGCTAGTGATTAATACCATTACGCCTTCATATATTGAGTGTTTATTCCAAATGGAGCAGAGATAAAGTGGTCACAGGAAACAACACACACACACACACTCACACACACACACACACTCTCTCACACTATCCTAAAGGTATGAATTGTTCATATCTATAACACAATTACCGGCATCCCCCGGGATGCATACTATCTACTCTTCAGTTAATTCAGAGAGAGAGAGAGAGTACAGGTGGGCAGAAATAGGCTGAATGATGTATGAATGAAAAGGATGCTCAGGCCTCCTCTGATATACATGTTAAACATGTGCACATATCCATATCCATATTTCTCCCAGGAGACCTGAAAGACAAATCCTGAGCTCTGAAACTGACACACACAGGCCTACACGTGTATATTATGGCCGTATACTCACTCATACACACAGGCACAGGCAAACACATAGGTTTAAATTTGAAAGTCAATCTCAATTTGGATTTGAAAGGAATAGCGCTGAGACTGGTGCAAAAAAATATGGTGGTAGGAAACTTTCTCTCTACCACATTTATACCAATACAATGCTTTTTAACTTTAGTAGTAAGTTTACACGTAAGATGAATCAAGTTAGCTACCTAGCACCTTTTTCCCTGTTAGTTAGTGATAGCTAGTGTTAGTGATCAAAGATTCCCGACAAGATACTGGACTGAACACTCTAACAATGGGAATAAATGTCTGCAATGGTGGAAGGCAGGCCTGAGGAGGCGGGATCAGGCGGAGACATTCTAGCCAATGAGAGGGCACATACGCGTCTGAACAACAGGCTCTGATATAAAATAATTTTCTCAAATTTACCGGAATGCTTATATGAGTACATTCGTAACAACCTAAACTTCAATTAAATAAATCCCACAGAGCAAATTAGATTTAACATTTAAGTCACTTAGCAGACGCTCTTATCCAGAGCAATTAGGTTTTAGTGCCTTGCTCAAGGGCACATCAACAGATAAAAAAATATATAATATAAATTAAAACAAAATACCTTACTTACATAAGTATTCAGACCCTTTACTTTGAGAATCGAAATTGAACTCAGGCACATCCTGTTTCATTGATCATCCTTGAGATGTTTCTACAACTTGATTGGAGTCCACATGTGGTAAATTCAATTGATTGGACATGATTTGGAAAGGCACACACCTGTCTATATAAGGTCCCACAGTTGACAGTGCATGTCAGAGCAAAAATCAAGCCATGAGGTCGAAGGAATTGTATGTAGAGCTCTGAGACAGGTTTGTGTTGAGAAACAGATCTGGAGAAGGATACCAAAACATGTCTGCAGCATTGAAGGTCCCCAAGAACACAGTGGCCTCCATCATTCTTAAATGGAAAAAGTTTGGAACCACCAATACTCTTCCTAGAGCTGGCCTTCCGGGCCAAACTGAGCAATCGGGGGAGAAGGGGCTTGGTCAGGGAGGTGACCAAGAACCCAATGGTTACTCAGACAGAGCTCCAGAGTTCCTCTGTGGAGATGGGAGAACCTTCCAGAAGGACAACTATCTCTGCAGCACTCCACCAATCAGGCCTTTATGGTAGAGTGGCCAGACAGAAACCACCCGCTTGGAGTTTGACAAAAGGCACCTTAAAGACTCTCAGACCATGAAAAACAAGATTCTCTGGTCTGATGAAACCAAGATTGAACTCCTTGGTCTGAATGCCAAGCGTCACATCTGGAGGAAACCTGGCACCATCCCTACTGTGAAACATGGTGGTGGCAGCATCATGCTGTGGGGATGTTTTTCAGGGGCAGGTTCTGGGACACTAGTCAGGATTGAGGGAAAAATGAGCGGAGAAAAGTACAGAGAGATCCTTGATGAAAACCTGCTCCAGAGCGCTCAGGACCTCAGACTGGGGTGAAGGTTTACCTTCCTACAGGACAAAAACTGTAAGCACACAGCCAAGACAACGCAGGAGTGGCTTTGCGACAAGTCTCTGAATGTCCTTGAGTGGCCCAGCCAGATCCCGGACTTGATCCCGATTGAACATCTCTGGAGAGACCTGAAAATAGCTGTGCAGCGACGCTCCCCATCCAACCTGACAAAGCTTGAGAGGATCTGCAGAGAAGAATGGGAGAAACTCGAGGCTGTAATCGCTGCCAAAGGTGCTTCAACAAATTACTGAGTAAAGGGTCTGAATACTTATGTAAATGTGTTATTTCTGTTTAGTTTTTTTTATAAATTAGCAAACATTTCTAAAAACCTGTTTTTGCTTCGTCATTATGGGGTATGAAGAAAAAAGATGTAATCCATTTTAGAATAAGGCTGTAACGTAACAAAATGTGGAAAAAGCCAAAGGGTCTGAATACTTTCCGAATGCACTGAGCTCTTTGGCCTGGTTATTCCCTTGCTTGAGAGTCAAATTAATTTAGGAGTGCATGAAATAAGAAATGGAGTCGGTTGACTGGCCACCAGACAGAATCCATCACTGCACACATTACCATTAATATCAAATGATCCAGAGTGGATGACCTTTCCCACAAACCCCTGCTGCTGGATGGGGGGGGGGGGGTCCAGGCTCCACAGAGGCAGCTGGAGATGTTATTACAGTAAACATACAAATAAATAAATATGTGGTGAAATCATATGGCCTCACTCCATTGGTCAGGGACTAACTCTCTCCTAGGATGGGAGTGTGTTGTATCTAAACAAAAGAGATTTACAACCATTTACAACCATTCGTTTGGTGTTTATGTACATTTCAAAACTGCAAAAAGTATCTTTTTCAAACTGCAAATCCGACAACATAGGCTATATGTGGTCTTATTATTAGAATGTGGATTCCCATCCCTCTACAGACTAAGTAGGTGTTGTGTGGGCGACAGGCATAATGAGTTGTGACTTATTACAGGCGTGGGTGACTCCTGTCCAGCCATGGCAGTCCTGACTCCAATTCATCTCAATAACTGTCACGTCTTCTATTCTGAGATGTGGCATTTTTGACTGGCGCTTGACGGCAGAGAGCGAGAAGTGAAGGTCGCTCTGAAATAGTTGTGTGAGTGAAACATAGAAATTCAGGAAAGGTCTTCATTTTTTCCTTGAATAGCTGTGTCTTTTGTGGGGCATTTAATGGTGTGTAACGCCATTCTCAATCAGTTGATTTGTTATACACGCAGTGCGAGATATGCTAGCCATCTGCTCGAGTCTCTCAGTGTGGGGACGATGGCCTTGGAAAACTACACCTGTAATCTGATGAAGAGTTGGATTTGTTATTGGTGAAAGATAGAAAAGAGAGGGGGGAAAGAGAGAGAGAGAGAAGGGGAAGATATATATATGTATACATATTTACTGTTATTTTTCACTGTCTTTTTTATTGTTGTTTTTATTTCTTTACTTATCTATTGTTCAGCTAATACCTTTTTTTTTTACTTAAAAATTGCATTGTTGGTTACAGCCTGTAAGTAATTTCACTGTAAGGTCTACACCTGTTGTATTCGGTGCACGTGACAATTAAACTTGATTTGATATACAGTTGAAGTCGGAAGTTTACATCCACTTAGCTTGGAGTCATTAAAACTCATTTTTCAACCACTCCACAAATTTCTTGTTAACAAACTATAGTTTTGGCAAGTCAGTTAGGACATCTACTTTGTGCATGACACAAGTCATTTTTCCAACAATTGTTTACAGACAGATTATTTCACTTGTAAATTATTCACTGTATCACAATTCCAGTGGGTCAGAAGTTTACATACACCAAGTTGACTGTGCCTTTAAACAGCTTGGAAAATTCCAGAAAATGATGTCATGGCTTTAGAAGCTTCTGATAGGCTAATTCATTTGAGTCAATTGGAGGTGTACCTGTGGATATATTTCAAGGCCGACCTTCAAACTCAGTGCCTCTTTGCTTGACATCATGTGAAAATCTAAAGAATTCAGCCAAGACCTCAGAAAAAAATTGTAGACCTCCACAAGTCTGGTTCATCCTTGGGAGCAATTTACAAACACCTGAAGGTACCACATTCATCTGTACAAACAATAGTACGTAAGTATAAACACCATGGGACAACGCAGCCGTCATACCGCTCAGGAAGGAGACACGTTCTGTCTCCTAGAGATGAACGTACTTTGGTGCGAAAAGTGCAAATCATTCACAGAACAACACCAAAGGACCTTGTGAAAATGCTGGAGGAAACAGGTACAAAAGTATCTATATCCACAGTAAAACGAGTCCTATATCGACATAACCTGAAAGGCCGCTCAGCAAGGAAGAAGCCACTGCTCCTAAACCGTCATAAAAAAGTCAGACTACGGTTTGCAACTGCACATGGGGACAAAGATCGTACTTTTTGGAGAAGTGTCCTCTGGTCTAATGAAACAAAAATAGAACTGTTTGGCCATAATGATCATTGTAATGTTTGGAGGAAAAAGGGGGAGGATTGCTAGCCGAAGAACACCATCCCAACCGTGAAGCACGGGGGTGGCAGCATCATGTTGTGGGGGTGCTTTGCTGCAGGAGGGACAGGTGCACTTCACAATATAGATGGCATCATAAAGAATGAAAATTATATGGATATATTGAAGCAACATCTCAAGACATCAGTCAGGAAGTTAAAGCTTGGTCGCAAACGGGTCTTCCAAATGGACAATGACCCCAAGCATACTTCCAAAGTTGTGGCAAAATGGCTTCAGGACAACAAAGTCAAGGTATAGGGTGGCCATCACAAAGCCATTACCTCAATCATACAGAAAATTTGTGGACAGAACTAAAAAAGTATGTGCGAGCAAGGAGGTCTACAAACCTGACTCAGCTACACCAGCTCTGTCAAGAGGAATGGGCCAAAATTCAACCAACTTATTGTAGGAAGCTTGTGGAAGGTTACCTGAAACGTTTGACCCAAGTTAAACAATTTAAAGGTAATGCTACCAAATACTAATAGAGTTTATGTAAACTGTTGACCCAATGGGAATGTGAAATAACTCTTTCTCTCAACTATTATTCTGACATTTTACAAGCTTAAAATAAAGTGGTGATTCTAACTGACCTAAGACAGGGAATCTTTACTAGGATTGAATGTCAGGAATTGTGAAAAACTGAGTTTAAATGTATTTGACTAAGGTGTATGTAAACTTCCGACTTCAACTGTACATGTATGCTATATAGAGAGAGAGGGAGTGAGAGAGAGGACTCCTTCCTCTTATCTAAAACCCTCAGGACTGACATACATCAGGAGCCAGGTTTTCATTCTCTTTAAATGTTGAATTGGTTAATTACAGGAATGCTCTATTTTCTCCAGGGATCATCTGCAGGGGATATACTGTATGGGGTGGGTGAGTTGATCACAGACTCAGTGTTTTTGACCCTGGCGAGTGTGGCATTCTGATTGCTGACGCAGTCTGTGTCGTGCCTTGATGGACACTTTGTACTGCATCCACATGATGCGTTTGTTTTAATGAGCAATGAGTCGTGTCTTGCAGTAGAATGATGTTTGACTGAGGCATAACGTTCTAACAGGAAGTGGAGAAATAGCAGCTTGAGTTCATTCACAGCAGGTCGTTATATTTAGGCAACGGAGGCATTATTATCCATCCATTCCCTTTGTAGTCAGATGGATCTGTTGAGGAAGACAAAACAACATTAAAGTGTTGAATAGTTTTGGACCACACACATATATACACACACATATACACATACACACATATACACATACACATATACACACACACATATACACACACACATATATACACATACACACACACACACATATATACACACACACACACGCAGGCAGGCAGGCAGGCAGGCACACACACTATCTCTTGTCTCTCTTCCTCTCTCTCTCACATCCCCTCCCCTATCTCTTTCTGTGTTCCCTTGCTAGTCGTCCTGTGTGAAACCATCCCAGACAGGTCCTGTCAGTCCAGGTAATGGGGGGTGATCAGCCAGGCTTGATCCAATTACACTATACAGCTAGGGGGGGGCGACAGGAGGAGGCTGAGAAGGGGATACAGGAGGAGGCTGAGTGGGGGAGACAGGGGGAGGCTGAGGGGGGAGACAGGAGCAGGCTGAGAGGGGAGACAGGAGGCTGAGGGGGGAGAAAGGGGGAGGCTGAGAGGGGGAGACAGGAGGAGGCTGTGGGAGGGAGACAGGAGGAGGCTGAGGAGGGAGACAGGAGGAGTCTGAGGGGGGATAGGGGGAGGCTAAGAGGTGGAGACAAGAGGAGGCTGAGAGTGGAGACAGGAGGAGGCTGAGGACGGAGACGGGGAGGCTGAGAGGGGAGACAGGAGGCTAAGGGGAGACAAGGAGATGCTGAGAGGGGAAGACAGGAGCATGCTGAGGGGAGACAGGAGGAGGCTGAGGGTGGGACAGGGGGAGGCTAATAGGGGGAGACAGGAGTAGGCTGAGAGGGGAGACAGGAGTAGGCTGAGAGGGGAGACAGGGGGAGGCTGAAAGGGGAGACAGGAGGAGGCTGATGCGTCCCAAATGGCAACCAATTCTCTGTATAGTGCAATACTTTTCACCTGAGCCCAAAAGTAGTGCATCATGTAAGGAATGGGGAGCCATTTTGGACAGAGACAAGGAGTCTGTCTGACACAGGCTGGGGGGACTAGAGTTCTTCCCCACAGAGCCCTGAGGAGGTGTTGTTGGGAGACAGCTCCCTGACAGGTAACAGGGGACACCAACTGGCTGGGATGGTTAATGATAGACTCCAGAGGACTTGGTTGGGACTTGTGTGTGTGTGTCTAATCTGCCTGCCTAACCTGCCTGCCTAACCTGCCTGCCTAACCTGCCTGCCTAACCTGCCTGCCTAACCTGCCTGCCTAACCTGCCTGCCTAACCTGCCTGCCTGCATCTCTCTCTGTGTGTAGTGCAGTAGTGTGACTGTGACAAAAGCTAGCTCATCCCTGTACATTACCACAGTCAGCACGGCCTCCTCCTGTCCGGCTCTGTTCTCAGGGTCCCTGCTTTCGTGCTCTCCCTTGCTCTCCCCTGCCCTCCCCTGCACCCTTCAGCCCATTAGGCCCATGCCCCATCAGACAGCCCAGCCATGCATGAGATGGACTCTGTAATACAAATTGTCAGCACCACTTACGGCACCTCTGCCAGGAAGCAAACATGACAGCGATTAATTGCAAACCCTCAGGGTGTGGGATGTACTCCCGACAACCAGGAGTGCCTTGAACCCACTTTACTGGGTTCAAAAATCCATGACACAGTGATATCAGATCAATCTCCGGTATCATGCTTAATTACACCAACAGAAAATACATTAAGCTGCAGAATATAGAGAATGAACGGAGCATATCCTCAAGACCACGAAATGAAATAAAAATATAAATGAAAACAAAAACTTTACCATTACAAATGTATGCAGAGGACAGGGAAAAGCCGACCTACGATAGAATTGGCGATGCTTTCAAGACGTACATTAGAGGAATGATAATCTCATAAATTAAATCTGAGTTAGAATAGTTAAAGAAAAGAAAACACTATTTTAGAAAAAGCCAGTTAAAGAAGAAAATACAACTTCTGCACTTAAGCAGGAATATGATCTTTTACTTTAGAAGAGAGCCAACAACTACAGGTTAAACTCCAGAGTATACTACTTCATGGCTAATAAATCTGATAAACATATTGCAGCCCTCACAAAATAAATACACACCAAACCAGTTTTCATTTTAAAAGATAAAGATTCAAATGCGTTAATTAGAAACAACGACGCGATTAATGACAATTTTAAAAGCTTAAAAGAAAATCTCTATAAATCAGATTGAAACAATAGTGGGACTGATCCTACAGCCGTCTTAGACTCAACGACCCTGAAGCTATTATCAGCAAACAAATAAGAATCACTGAAAACAGAGATGACCTAAAAAGAAATATTGGATACTGTTAAAAACATTTGCGCTGACAGCTTTCCCATAGAATTCTATTGAACATTTTGGGACAAAGCAGTGCCCCTATTTACATAAACACACGTCACTCAATTGAGTGCTTCCTAGTTCCATGTATCAAACAGTTATTTTACTTATATTACTGTAAAACCAGGGAAATCTGCAGAGTCCCCTGCTGATTACAGACCCATAAGTTTAATAAATTGTGACAATGAAATAATGACAAAGCCCATAAGCAATATAATGTCAAAAGTCTTACCAGAGTTTATACTGTACATATCAATCAAACATGGTTCATAAAAAATAGACACTTACAAACAAATACAAGAACATGTTTCATTTTAATACAATACGTTAAAAAACAAGATATAGATTTAAAAATAATATCTGTGGATGCCAAAAAAGGCTTTCGACCATCTTTTCTATTCAAAACTTTGGAAGCTTTCAACTTTCCAACTGAAATAATGCATTTTATAAAAATATTATATAAATGTCCTAAAGCAAAAATACACACAAATAATACGTTAACTGATGAAACTGCTTTAGAAAGAGGCACAAGACCGGGATGTCCTCACTCCCCCATCCTGTTTGCACTGGCAATTGAACCGCTTGCAGAAAGAATTAGACAGGAAATGTAACAGGTATCAGTATTGGTAACATTAATAGAAACTCAACTTATTTTCAGATGATATCCTGAATTGTATCAACTTGTCATCAAGGGCTGTTACTTGCAACATATAGTTAAACACACTAAAGAGGAACAATTGGTACATATTGAAGATGTGCATGCGCATCCCCTGAATCTTTTTACGTGTCTATTTTCAAAGGATAAAGCTAAGAATAATAACAACTTCATAGTTAAGAACACTAACAATATGGAAGAAAATGAAACATATTCTACAAGAACCAATATCACTCCCTAAAAACACAACTCTATGGAACAATCCTTAGAGAATTCATCTATATAATTGGTCCACATGGAAAACTAAAGTCATAGAAACCTTAAATAACTTGGTAATAGGAAATAAATGTATTTCTAATGCACATCAGAACAACCTTGAGGGAATCTTATTTGAGTCAGAAAAGGATGTTCATATGATAGATAAGATATAGAAAACCTTGCAGAGAGCCTATCCAACTGACAATCTGTTCAAAAAATAACTGATATTGGCACAAGATGGAGGTATAAACTAATGTATAGAATTTACTACATGATCCAAAATTCACAAATTCTAATAACGGCAGAGTCCTGTCTTATGTGTAATATAATAATGACTCAATAATCTATGCCTTCTGGAAATGCTATAAAGTCCAAAAGTTATTATGAGCGGAGTTAGAAAGTTGGCTGTCAGAAGTATTACAACGTAAATGTACTTTTAATCTGTCTGTCTGCATATTTCAAGACATGGCATATGAGGGTGCAATGAGATACTCTCTGGGTTGGATAATACTTTTCTCGTCAATCATCTTTAAAAAAAGTATACTTAAAAACTGGAAATCAACCAATACTCCATCGTTAACACAATGGAAAGGTCAAATGCTTTATTATCTAAATGTTGAAAGTGTGTGAGCGATGGAGAGGAACAAAATGTTCCAGTTTGAGGCCATGTGGTGGAGCGTGACGTGGGCGCTGGAGATGGGGGGGTGAGCAGGTGGGTCTGGGCAGGGGTGATGTTGTGGATGTTTGTGTGCATCTGTATGTTGTCATTTGTGTGTGGATGTTTTGTATTGATAAAAAAATATATAGTAAAAAATAAATAAATAACCCATGGAGGGAGGGAGGGAGGGAGGGAGGGAGGGAGGGAGGGAGGGAGGGAGGGAGGGAGGGAGGGAGGGAGGGAGGGAGGGAGGGAGGGAGGGAGAGTGTGTGGAGGAGAAGGAGGCAAGGGCAGCATGTAGTAGTTAAGAAGCCATTTCCCGCCATCTCGACAGGGCCAATTAGGGGATGAAGTGAAAAACGTCCTGACTCATTAGCTACTGATGGAGAGGGGATGGTGCCGGTCAGTGACAGACAGGGGAGGACAGAGGAGGTTGTGTGTGTGTGTGTGTGTGTGTGTGTGTGTGTGTGTGTGTGTGTGTGTGTGTGTGTGTGTGTGTGTGTGTGCGTTCTAGAGTACTGCATTGGGTCTGGTTACGACAGGTCACCCTTAAAAATGATTTGGCAGGTCAATTTTGATCCTTCTATAAATCCATGGACCAGGTTGCAGGGTCGGTTGCAGTTTTAATCATGATAATAAAATAACTTTTAGTTTTTCATACTGTATGCCTAGTAGCTTATAAGTGTGTGAGTGCCATCAGAGCGGCACTGAGACTGGCTGCTTGAGCAGATAGACAGTGGTGCTAGAACCAAAGGTTTTCTGTATTTATCGTGTGGTAGAACAATCCCATCCCCTACTCCCCTTTCCCTTCCCCTCAAGTTACAGTCATATCACCATTTCTTTCTATGAGCACGATAGCTCACTGCTCGTTAACTGCTAACTAACTTGCTACATAACTGGTCTTGTACACGAAATGGCAGCATTTAAAAACCCCTAGATTGGAAGCCCGGTCAAAGCCAGGGAGGGGGAGTTCTACTCAGCTAACATATGGAATTGTTTTAAGAAGGTCCTACCATGGATCATTTAGCTATTTGATTTAGAATTAAGACCCCTTGAGGTATCAAACAAATATAGAAAACAAATATTTGATGAAACATTGAATTTGGTCTTACTGTTATTAGCCCATACAAACAGAGAATAATAGATTCACTACATGGAACAACAGATAGTCCCCCAAATAAATCTAAAGGAAGTTTGTTCTGAAGTGTCTGTCCTACATCTGAGAGATATAAGATAGATCAGGAAACTATATCTTTTTTTACATGTATTTAAAACCTTATTTTTGTCACTAAAACATCTCCATACAGCATACACCTCTACATACTTTCAAACTGTTCGGACGCTATAGAAAGAAGTTGGCAGATCGGCTGTATCGTGGGTCCGCAGAAATCGGCTCTAGCGGGTTATTAATTACAAATAGTGGAAGGGGAATGCCAAATCATGAGAAACAATCCACACGTGAAGTTAAAAGTTTGGAAATATATTGTTGTAATCGTTGATGCCTACCCTTGGGTGGATTTTTACTCAGCATCCAAGTCTGTGTTGATGACCGTTCCAAAGCAGGCACCTCACCCAGCAGCCATAGTCAGTAGGCATGACTTTTCAAAACTCAGGTAGTGCTTGCTAAATAATGCTGTTGTCTTTTCAGCTGGCTGCATGTGATCACGGTATAATTTATTTAGAAGCCTACATGAACCATTAAATACACCTATGTCTATGGAAAATGCATGGGGAATGGATATGCCTGTCTGTAGTCATATGAAATGATCTGCTGGTGTGTGGTCTGTGTGGTGGGTTTCGGTTCAAATGTCTGCAAGCCAGGCGCACAGGTTGCATGTGTGTGCACGTGTACATACTATAGTGGGCGAGATTGAGCGACAAAGACAGATAGGGATATAATTGACAGAGAAAATGGATCTGATTATAACCCCCTGGAGAATTAAGTTACCTTCAAAACTGCTTGCTGCATACCTACTGTGTGTGAGCATACCTGTATGGTAAATTGTATTTTATTTGGCTGGCTGGGATTAAAGAAACAATTACATGGTGATAATAAATGGAAAATCAATACTCTACATAATCCTATTATTTTTTGGGAAATCTCTGCTGATTATGAAAAATAAATCAATACTCTACATAATCCTATTATTTGTGGTGACATATCTGCTGATTATGAAAAATAAATCAATACTCTACATAATCCTATTATTTGTGGTGACATATCTGCTGATTATGAAAAATAAATCAATACTCTACATAATCCTATTATTTTTTGGGAAATCTCTGCTGATTATGAAAAATAAATCAATACTCTACATAATCCTATTATTTGTGGTGACATATCTGCTGATTATGAAAAATAAATCAATACTCTACATAATCCTATTATTTGTGGGGAAATCTCTGCTGATTATGAAAAATAAATCAATACTCTACATAATCCTATTATTTGTGGTGACATATCTGCTGATTATGAAAAATAAATCAATACTCTACATAATCCTATTATTTGTGGGGACATCTCTGCTGATTATGAAAAATAAATCAATACTCTACATAATCCTATTATTTGTGGGGACATCTCTGCTGATTATGAAAAATAAATCAATACTCTACATAATCCTATTATTTGTGGGGACATCTCTGCTGATTATGAAAAATAAATCAATACTCTACATAATCCTATTATTTGTGGGGACATCTCTGCTGATTATGAAAAATAAATCAATACTCTATATATAATCCTATTATTTGTGGTGACATATCTGCTGATTATGATAATTAAAGCAATTCATTTCAAGTTTTTTAGAACTCAATATAGGTATTTTGACAAATGTTTATAGGCCTACTGTATGTACTCTATCTGGCTACTTTAGAGAATGCGTTAAAGGTCAAAATAATTAGCATTTTTCATAGCAGGATCTGAATAGGTTTTATGCAAGCAATCCCAACTAAGCTGACACATTTTTACAGAAAATAATATCAGAATAACTATGTTTTGCTTGTGTCATGTAATTTATATTTGGTGTAGAACATTTTTGGACCCTCTCTGTTCAGATGTTCAGTTTCACATCTGGGTCTCGTTCAATGTCCCCCAAAAAACTCCCCATTTATTTACTTCGAAAATCTTATGTAATGTGTACATGAACACATTTCATTGTTGGCATTTTATTGAAATGAAATATGTGTAAAGTAAATTGAAACATATTTGAAAGAAAGCAAGCAGGAGATAATCAGCAATGGGATGCTGTGAAAGGAAACCAATCTGTGTTATCCTCTCTCCGTCAGCAGAGGGAGGCGTAGTCCTACTCTTCTCAAGATGTGCTATGTTCTGAGTCTACGACCATCTCACTCTCATCCAATGACACTCATCATTTCTTCTGATCACATCACACACTGTTAACACTCAGTTTATGCATCATTTATGATAAGAGCATATTCTCTCCTCTTTCCTATTTACATTTTATGATGAAGCTTTGTTTAAGAATGACCTGTTGGTGTCAGCGTTTGACCAAGCAGTTCTGCTGTGTCCTTGAGCTCTCACGTCTTATCACAAGGGTTTTGTCCTTAATGGCACTTCATCCCCTATATAGTCCACTACTTTTGACCAGGGCTCTGGGAAGGGGTGCCATTTGGGATGCAGCCAAGATGTGTGTGTGAACAGACTGAAGTGGACAGTGACATCAGTCTGTAGCCAATAGCAAGGCAGTGTCTAGACAGCAGCAAGGTAGCATCTAGACCAGGTATTCCCAAACTGGGGTACGCGCAATGCCGTACCCCAGTAAAAAATGAAACAATTGTAATTAATTGTATTTTTCTTCACATTTTCAAACAGTCCATTTACACTTTCCAACGGGCCTCGTTTCACTGCCAAAATAAAACTAAACCATCTAGTGTTCAGTGAAATAACAACACAATGTCAAATACAGGTAGCCTAGTCAAATAATTAACATCCAATCACATTAACCGTTAGTCTCTCGCGGGAATTCCACTAACAGTCCGTATGTAGCCAAATGTAGCTGCTGCTCATTCCGTTTGCTCGAAAATTGATAAATGGTTAAAAAAAAGTAAGGCCCACGTCCATAGAGACACATACCAGCTCTACTGATAGTACTGCTACTACCAGCAGTACAACACCTGCACCTGTCGACAACACAAGTTGTTCTGCTTCCACAAGCACATCCAATGCTAGCATCAGTAATTCTACATGTTGTTAGCCCAGCTAGCATGGACACTGACAGTTGTGAATCTGATGCAGCTGAAGAGCTACTGCCCCCTTACCTGGGAAAGCACTGAACAACAAACAGGGACGTTGGACCATCAAAGAGGTGAAAACATGATGAGAACTACATTGATTTGGGGTTCACTTATATTGGGAGTAGTGCCTTTCCTCAGCCACAGTGTGTTATATGGGCAAAAGTACTGTCTCACAACTCGATGAAACCTTCACTCTTGCACAGACATTTAGAAACAAAACATGCCAATTTGAAAAATAAGGCACGGGAGTTTAAGAAAGGACTAGAAGTGTCTTATATGGTGAACTACCGAGTGGCTAGGACAGGCAAGCCCCATACTATTGTGGAGGATTTAATTCTTCCTGCTGTCGCGGATATGGCTGGGACAATGCTGGGGGAAAAGGCCTAAAAAACTATACAGACAATGACTTCATCAAACAACACTGTTTCACGACGCATCAGTGACATGGCAGGAGATGTTTTGAAACAATTATGCTTCACATACAAGCCAGTGAATTCTGTGTTACAGCTGGATGAGTCAATAGATGTGGCGGGCCTGGCACAGCTCCTGGTATATGTCCGTTACGTTTATGGGGGGGTCAATTATTAAGGAAGACATCCTCTTCTGGAAACCAGGACAACAGGAAAGGATAATGTTAAAGTACTGGACAGCTGATGGCGCAAAAGCCATGACAGGGAGATATAGTGGAGTGGTAATGCGCGTGCAACAGTTGCTCCCGGCGCCACTTGGGTACAGTGCAGCATCCACCGAGAGGCTCTTGCTGCCAAGGGAATGCCTGACAGCTTGAAAGACGTTTTGGACACTACAGTGAAAATGGTTAACTTTGTTAAAGCAAGACCCCTGAACTCTCATATATTTTCTGCACTGTGCAATGATATGGGCAGCGACCATGTAACGCCTTTACAACATACAGAAGTGCGCTGGTTATCAATGGGCAAAGTTTTTACAAGTTTTTTTGAATTTAAAGACGAGCTTAAAGTTTTCTTTACTGACCATAATTTTCACTTGTCTGACCGCTTGCATGATGACAAGCTTCTCACACGACTGGCCTATCTGGGTGATGTTTTTTCTCGCCTGAATGATCTGAATCTAGGATTATAGGGACTCTCCACAACTATAAGGGGTATGGGACTATACAAATTTGGGAAAATAGTCAAAACAAATAAAAACTCTGGAATGAGTAGGTGTGTCCAAACTTTTGACTGGTACTGTACATAGACTACATGACCAAAAGTATGTGGACACCTGCTTGTCGAACATCTCATTCCAAAATCATTGGCATTAATACGGAATTGGTCCGCCCTTTGCTGTGATAACAGCCTCCACTCTTCTGGGAAGGCTTTCCACTAGATGTTGGAACAGTGCTGCGGGGACTTGCTTCCATTCAGTCACAAGAGCATTAGTGAGGTCGGGCACTAATTTTGGGCGGTTAGGCCTTGCTCGCAGTCGACATTCCAATTCATCCCAAAGGTGTTCGATGGGGTTGAGGGCTCTGTAGAGGCCAGTCAAGTTCTTCCACACCAATCTCGACAACCCATTTCTGTATGATCCTTGTTTTGTGCACAGGGTCATTGTCATGCTGAAACAGGAAAGTGCCTTCCCCAACTTGTTGCCACAAATTTGGAAGCACAGAATTGTCTAGAATATGCTGTAGCTTTAAAATTTCCCTTCACTGGAACTAAGGCGCCTGAACCATGAAAAACAGCCCCAGACCATTATTCCTCCTCCATCAAACTTTACAGTTGGCACTATGCATTGGGGCAGGTAGCATTCTCCTGTCATCTGCCAAACACAGATTTGTCCATTGAACTGCCAGATGGCGAAGCGTGATTCATAACTCCAGAGAAAATGTTTCCGGAGTTCCACTGAGTCCAATGGCGGAGAGCTTTACACCACTCCAGCCGATGCTTGGCATTGCACATGGTGATCTTAGGCTTGTGTGCGGCTGCTCGGCAATGGAAATCCATTTCATGAAGCTCCCGACAAACAGTTTTTGTCCTGATGTTGCTTCCAGAGGCAGTTTGGAATTTGATAGCGATTGTTGCAACCGAGGACAGCACTCCGTGGTCCCGTTCTGTGAGCTTGTGTGGCCTACCACTTCACGGCTGAGCCGTTGTTGCTCCTAGATGTTTCCACTTTACAATATCAGCACTTACAGTTGACCGTGGCAGCAGACATTTGATGAACTGACTTGTTGGAAAAGTGACATCCTATAACGGTGCCACTTTGAAAGTCACTGAGCTCTATTTTATACACCTGTCAGCATCAGGTGTGGCTGAAATAGCCAAATTCACTAATTTGAAGGAGTTTCCACATACCTTTGTATATATAGTGTATCTACCTCAATAACCTCGTACCCCTGCACATCCACTCAATACTGGTATCCCATGTACAGTATATAGCCAAGCTATATACTCGTTGTGTATTTATTCCTTGGGTTGTTATTTGTTTCTATTATTTTTATTTTTTCTCTCTCTGCATTGTTGGGAAGTAAGTAAGCATCAAATCAAATCACATTATATTGGTCACATACACATGGTTAGCTCATGTTAACGAGGGTAGCGAAATGCTTGTGCTTCTAGTTCCGACAGTGCAGTAATATCTAACAAGTAATCTAACAATTCCACAACAACTACCTAATACACACACATCTAAGTAAAGGAATGGAATTAAAAATATATAAATATATGGATGAGCAATGTCAGAGCGGCATAGACAAAGATACCGTAGATAGTACAGAATACAGTATATACATATGAGATGAGTAATGCAAGATATGTAAACATTATCAAAGTGACTAGTGTTCCATTTATTAAAGTGGCCAATGATTTCAATAATGTGTATGTAGGCTGCAGCCTCTCTGTGCTAGTGTTTGCTGTTTACAGTTTTTCTCAGTCGCTTTGGTGCATTTCTTAGATCAAAAGTGCCATTCTTGATACTACTTGTACAAATTCCAAATCATCTAGTCACTTGTGCACATCATTAAAGCAATTTCTTATTCCTTTGAACAAATTGCAATTGCTTTTGTACATATTGCAATTGATAATGTACAAGTGTCAGCTTTTTCCACATTTTCAATTGCTCATGTCATGTTGATCAAAATATAGTAGATGGTTCTCTGTTAAATAGTCTTACCCCTCAAAACATCTAGGCATTAGTTCCTTGCATAAGCCATTACATGCAAAATTGTTGAATTATTTGTCATAAACTGTCAAGCATAGTTTTACACATTTCTATTAGACCTTTTGTACAAAAACGTGAATTGATGAATGGTGCAGGTGAAATTGACCCTCACTCATGAAGGAATGTAAAGTGTTAGTTCAACCAACAATCAACCAGTTGTCTAAATTGCTCAAAGGTGCATCTCATGAAGAATCAATTGGCAAGCATATATAGACAGACCACACAGAGTTGCAATTTTCCAATAATTTTCCAATAATGGATGGACCAGGAAACGAACAGGGTCAACAGCCAAGAGGAGGAAGAAGAGGAGCAAGGATGCGTGGTGGAAGGCAAAACAGAGGAAGAGGCAGAAGAGGACATAGGCGCATATCTGATGACATAAGGGCCACTATTGTAGACCATGTTGTCAATCATGGCCTTACAATGGCTGAGGCGGGTCGAAGGGTGCAGCCGAATATTGGGAGATCAACCGTGTCCTCAATAGTTCAAACGTTTCGAAGAGAGAACAGGTATGTCCACCAATGTACACAGTTACTGTATATAAGCAGTATACTGTATACTTCCTACAATGCTTCATATTACAGTAGTCCACTTGTATTTCACAGCATACAGAAATATACTCTATACAGATACATACTGCACCTTACATGCACCTCCTATATGTTTTACAGTAAAATGTGTGTTCGCATAGTTTTTGTCTATGTGAAAGTGTGCGATGCATCACTGCATTTTTTCCCACATAGGACTGCAAGATTACCTCAAACCGGTGGCAGAGGACGCCTTTTCACACCTCAACAGGAGGAGGCTATTTGCACCATGGTCCGAGCAAACAATGCCATGAGACTCAGGGAAATACAAAGGACCATTATAGAAGACAACGATGTCTTTGAAAACATCCATACGGTTAGCATCTCAACCATCGACAGGGTGCTGCATAGAAACCAGATGAGTATGAAACAGCTGTACCGTGTACCATTCCAAAGGAATGAGGACAGAGTTAAGGAGCTACGGTACCAGTATGTACAGGTAAAACATATATCTATGTAACTACTTTACAGCAACATTTTATAGTGATACATAGTACAGTAAGCATAAACTGCACACATTTCCATTGCTGTGGAAGGAACATGCAATATATGTACATTTTATGTCACTCTTACTTACCAAAACAAATTAAACTGTGTGTTCTGGGATATAGCGTATAATGGAGTTGGAATCAAGTGAACCCTCTCACAACTTTGTATACGTGGATGAGGCTGGCTTCAACCTGACCAAATGCAGAAGGCGGGGTGGGAATATCATCGGTCACAGAGCTACTGTGGATTTGCCAGGCCAACGGGGAGGAAATATCACCATGTGTGCTGCTATTTCAGAGCATGGTGTCCTAACCCATATCCCCCTTATAGGGCCATACAACACCCAGCATCTACTCAACTTTTTAGAGACTCTCTACAGGGCTCTCATCCCTGATGATGAGAGGGGTCTGTTTAGAGAGGATTTGCCAAAGTATGTGGTCTTTTGTGATAATGTGAGTTTCCATCGATCAAATATCATAAGGCAATGGTTTGTGACCCACCCGAGGATGCTCATAGAATTCCTCCCACCTTACTCACCATTCCTTAACCCAATTGAGGAGTTATATTCAGCATGGAGGTGGAAGGTGTACGATCGTCAGCCACACACACAGATGACCCTGCTGGCTGCAATGAATGCAGCATGTGAGGACATCACAGTAGACGCCTGCAGAGGATGGATAAGGCATTTCAAAATATTCTTTCCACGTTACATTGGAAGGGAAAATATCCGGTGTGATGTGGATGAGAATATGTGGGCCGACAGACAGGAACGTCTGGATGTGTAGAGACAGCACTAGAACAGTGCTGCGGGCAAAGTTGTGCCTTAGGGGGGGTTTCCTGTGTTTCTTTCTAATTTAGTTTTTTTTCCTTTGTGCCCCTTGGGTTGTCCAGTCTCTTTCAATCAATAACCCACATACAGTGATATGTAAATAGTACTGTTGAAATTGATATATGCCATAGAAGTGCAGCCTTGTGCATTTTCAATACAGTAACTGTCATCCAAACTGTAGCCTAAGTTTACATCAGGTAATACTGTCAAAGTACACAGTTCCATTGACAACATGCCTAAACATTTTGACGACCTTGTTCGTGAACAATGACTCAATGACTTATCATTCTGATGACACTGACATGATCATTGGCATGAATATTTACTTTTGAGAGATGTACTAAGGATTTTTAGTGACTGACTAGCTTTAGAAATACATCTATTGTATATTGCAGTTTGTACAAATTGTTCTGAGAAATGCACTTATTATTTTGTACATGTTAGGGATGATGTGAAAAATGCACCAAAGCGACTGAGAAAAACTGTAACAGTCTGATGGCCTTGAGATATAAGCGTTTTTTCAGTCTCTCGGTCCCAGCTTTGATGCACCTGTACTGACCTCGCCTTTTGGATAATAGCAGGGTCAACAGGCAGTGGCTCGGGTGGTTGTTGTCCTTGATGATATTTTTGGCCTTCCTGTGACATCAGGTGGTGTAGGTGTCCTGGAGGGCAGGTAGTTTGCCCCCGGTGATGCGTTGTGCAGACCGCACCACCCTCTGGAGAGCCCTGCGGTTGTGGGCGGTGCAGTTGCCGTACCAGGCGGTGATACAGCCCAACAGGACAATTGTGCATCTGTAAAAGTATGTGAAGGTTTTAGCTGACAAGCCAAATTTCTTAAGCCTCCTGAGGTTGAAGAGGTGCTGTTGCGCCTTCTTCACCACACTGTCTGTGTGGGTGGACCATTTCAGTTTGTCAGTGATATGTACGCCGAGGAACTTAAAACTTTCCACCTTCTCCACTGTTGTCCCGTCGATGTGGATGGGGGGGCAACCCTCAGTTGTTTCCTGAAGCTCACGATCATCTCCTTTTTTTTGTGGACGTTTAACTAGAGGTAATTTTCCTGACACCGCACTCCCAGAGCCCTCACCTCCTCCCTGTTTCGTCGTTGTTGGTAATCAAGCTTACAACTGTTGTGTCATCTGCAAAGACACATTTCACTGTTAGGAGTCATTAAAAAATCAAGTCAATCCCTATTATTTCACACAGAGTGAGTACCTTTAATGTATTATGTGATTTGTTAAGCCAAATTTGACTCATGAACTAACTTAAACTCGCTTAAACAAAGGGGTTGAATACTTATGCAACAACTATATTTTGGTTATTCAATTTTTATTCATTTGTAAACATTTGGAGAATGTTCTTTTCACTATGGAGGATTTTGTGCAGATCAATTATTTAAAAAAACACAATCAAATCCATTTCAATCCCACACAATCCCACATCAATCCCACATCAATCCCACATAAAATGGGCCCATAATCGTATCCAATGAATCTAGCCAAGTTAGCGAGCCTTGAATCACCACTCTGAATACTATAAGACGCAATTATTAAGGGACAAGGAGCTACTATATTGCAATCGATGTCCTACCATTAAATGACTGAGTTAATCCTTAGCTCAGAGCTGCACAGTTGGAGGCCAAGCTTATATGCTATATGTATCATGAATAACATTTACCATTAGACAATTCACCAAATAATAATTAGAATAATATTACTCAGATATCTGAGGACTACTGTTTGTATCCATTTAAAAGTAATCCGATTTATTCGTTTTGCAATAAGAATAAAATGATCAAATGGTACACAGCAGAAATGTTCACGATAAAAAGAATACCAAATATTCTGTCTTAACATCATGGAAAATTCACCACTATGACATAAAAACTATTTACCAATGACTCCATGACCCAGTATCTTCTATTGTTTAATTAACATCACTTTGCATGACACAAAACATTAAAACAAAAGGCATAAAACTTCACAAGCATTCTCTAATCTAATCACCACAACTCAACACTGTATGATAAGAATGCACCTGTGACGCTCCTCTTTGAACTGACCGCCGTCCGACCAACTGAAAACACAGTTTCCCTGTCTGTCACATCCTGACCAGTATAAGGGGTTGTTTGTTATTGTAGTTTGGTCAGGGCGTGCCAGGGGGTGTTTGTTTAGTGTGTTTCGGGGTTTTTGGTTTATGTTCTATGTTTTCTATTTCTATGTGGTTTTTCTCGTTTTTCTATTTCTATGTTGGGGTTTTGGAACGACCTCCAATTAGAGGCAGCTGGTTGTCGTTGCCTCTAATTGGAGGCCATATTTAAGTGGGTTAGTTTTCTCTTGTGTTTGTGGGTGGTTGATTCCTGTTTAGTCTATGCACCTTACGGGACTGTTTCGTCGTTTGATTTGTTTAAGTGTGTTTTTTCTTATAATAAATCGAAGATGATTCATATACCCGCTGCGTTTTGGTCCACTCCTTACGACGACTGTGACACTGTAACAATAAGTCCAATGCCTTTACAGACAATTTCATTTCACCTCTAATGGTATCCGTGATCTATGGGAACGTTCCGCCCCGGAGAAAGCCACAGATAAGGTGTGTTTGACCCGTGTGATAACCCACAGATGGTCAACCATCCAAACAATGTCATACATCGTGACTGAGTCATCACACTGGGCGACTGGCCTTCATCATCGTTCACATTTGTTCACTCTCTATTTTTCAACTACAACGTAACAAATTGTGAAAAAAATCCAAGGGGGTTAAATTCAAACTGTCTGTCTGTCTGTCTGTCCGTCCGTCCGTCCGTCCGTCCTGCACTATAAGAATATGTTTTTTCTATGAATCCTTGAAACCTGCTTAGTGGAATTGATTGAATAGTGTCTGTGATTCAGGATCATAAAGAAATGACAGGTTTACATAGATGCTGATTTCCACTTCTCCCAGCCTCAGGCCTTTCCTTCTGTAGACTGTTTCCTCTAATGACGTTTTGGGTGATTGTATAAACCAAAACTTCGCTTAGCGGCATCCCATTCATGGGAAAGTTTTTTATTTTTACAGAATAGTGATATACGTGTGTGTGTGGGTGGGTGGGTGGATGCGTGGGTGAATGCATGCATGGGTGGGTGGGTGGTTGGGTGGGATGATATGTGTGTGTGTGTGTGTGGGTGTATGCATGCATGGGTGGGTGGTTGGGTGGGATGATGTGTGTATGTGTTTGTTTGACATCAAAGTGCTTTGTTGTCAGTATGTGAAAAGTGTGAAAATTCAAATGCATTGTGAGTTATGTAAAATGTAAAGGATCAAAAGGACATCAGTGGTAAAAAATGAAATAAAGTGCTTATTATGAAATGCTTAGTATCAGATACATCAGATAAATCCATGAAGAACTTAAAAAAAGGGAGGGAGAGAGAGACGGAGAGAGAGAAGGAGAGAGACGGAGAGAGAGATGGAGAGAGAGACAGAGAGAGAGGAGAGAGAGAAGGAGAGAGAGACAGACAGTGAGAGAGAGAAGGGCAGAAATCAAAGTGAGTTTGAACCAGTCAATCTAGGTCTAAGTTAAGGCCTTTTTTTTCTTCAGCTCAACGAGACTGAAGCGTTGCCATGGAAATGCCTGTTGAGCGAGCGTTCTATATGAATCTTTCAGCAACCTCTCTTTCTTCTGTCCACAAGGGAACTATCCATAGCCCACTATGCAAAAGAACATACAAAACTTTATCTAGCTGCAAAGTGTGGATTAGATAGATTCGTAGCTTGTTCTCTTCACAGTTTATCACTACAATACAAGGATTCAAAACTCAATACAGATCAATAGAATACAGAAATCAATTGGAGAACAGCATGCCTATTTTAAACAATTGGTTTCAGTTACTGACAAGAGAAGACGATGATGGCTCACTGCTCTCCAAAGACCTCTTTCAGGTTAGCAGGTTAGGATTTAGGATAGGGTCATCTGATCCTAGATCTGTGGTTAATTTCTTCAGGTTAGCAGGTTAGGATTTAGGATAGGGTCATCTGATCCTAGATCTGTGGTTAATTACTTCAGGTTAGCAGGTTAGGATTTAGGATAGGGTCATCTGATCCTAGATCTGTGGTTAATTACTTCAGGTTAGCAGGTTAGCAGGTTAGCAGGTTAGGATTTAGGATAGGGTCATCTGATCCTAGATCTGTGGTTAATTACTTCAGGTTAGCAGGTTAGGGTTTAGGATAGGGTCATCTGATCCTAGATCTGTGGTTAATTACTTCAGGTTAGCAGGTTAGGATTTAGGATAGGGTCATCTGATCCTAGATCTGTGGTTAATTACTTCCTGGTCTCTGAGGTTCTCACGTTAATATTTTACATTTACGTTTCGTCATTTAGCAGGCACTCTTATCCAGAGTAACTTACAGTCAGGGCATTCAACTAAGATAGGTAAGACAACCACATATCCCACAGTCAGTGCAAGTAAAACCTTCCGAAAAAAATCAGCTATCAGCTAAATCATAAATGAGTGCTGATCACTGGCCTGCTACACTAGACATGTAACTTTTGCAAAGCGTGAGACACTCAAGGTAATTTCAATGAAATCTGAGCGACATCAGTTTGGCTCTGTGTTTCCCCTTGCTGCCCCATACCAGCCAGTCTTGATTTGGATGTGAGCTTCTACTGAGAGAGTGCAGAAGAGCTGGGTGACATTGAAGACCTTGAGAAGGTAGAACACCAGGCCAGCTGTCGCATATCTGATTGGACGGTGAATGGGGAAGAAAAAATCTGAAGCATTTTTTATTTAACCTTTATTTTGACGATGTCATGTTGGGACACATTTTTTAAATTAAAAAAGGTGTTTGGGGAACTGTTTCAGCATGATCAATCTTGTACGGAAAGAGTGGGCGAGAAATCATCAGTTAGATCTTTGCAAAAGTCACTTTAAAGTTTTAAGAGATGCTTCACTGCATAAAACACAGTCTAGTGTATGGACCCTTCCTATGGTTATTTGAATCATACCCCAATATTTCTGGTGTGTGTACTGTGGTAGCATAGCAGAGTAGACATACACATTATTAGTGGGAAGTCTAACATACATTTTCAATACCCCTGCTTCCTCATCTGACATCTGAGTGGCATGACCTGACTCAACAGTTCCACCCATCTGAGCTGGAAGAGCGAAAATGCACAAGAAAGTTATTTAAAATTGCAGACCTTTTCATAATTAACCAGATTTATCCACCCAAGTTGAATTTCAACAGTATTTTGGCTCCTGTGTGGGTCTCTGGCTGAGACCCAACCCTGCCAGATAGCAGAGCAAATTACAGAATAAAATATGTCCCCCACCAACAAACACACACACACACACACACACACACACACACACACACACACACACACACACACACACACACACACACACACACACACACACACACACACACACACACACACACACACACACACACACACACACACACACACACACACAGACACAGAAAAAATACTTCAATCAGTTATCAAACCCATTGCCCTCTATGGTTGTGATTGTCTGGGTCCACTCACCAACCAAGAATTCACAAAAAGGGACAAACACCCAATTGAGATTCTGCATGTAGAATTCTGCAAAGATATATACTGCTCCAAAAAATAAAGGGAACACTTAAACAACACAATGTAACTCCAAGTCAATCACACTTCTGTGAAATCAAACTGTCCACTTAGGAAGCAACACTGATTGACAATAAATTTCACATGCTGTTGTGCAAATGGAATAGACAACAGGTGGAAATTATAGGCAATTAGCAAGACACCCCCAATAAAGGAGTGGTTCTGCAGGTGGTGACCACAGACCACTTCTCAGTTCCTATGCTTCCTGGCTGATGTTTTGGTCACTTTTGAATGCTGGCGGTGCTTTCACTCTAGTGGTAGCATGAGACGGAGTCTACAACCCATACAAGTGGCTCAGGTAGTGCAGCTCATCCAGGATGGCACATCAATGCGAGCTGTGGCAAGAAGGTTTGCTGTGTCTGTCAGCGTAGTGTCCAGAGCATGGAGGCGCTACCAGGAGACAGGCCAGTACATCAGGAGACGTGGAGGAGGCCGTAGGAGGGCAACAACCCAGCAGCAGGACCGCTACCTCCGTCTTTGTGCAAGGAGGAGCAGGAGGAGCACTGCCAGAGCCCTGCAAAATGACCTCCAGCAGGCCACAAATGTGCATGTGTCTGCTCAAACGGTCAGAAACAGACTCCATGAGGGTGGTATGAGGGCCCGACATCCACAGGTGGGGGTTGTGCTTACAGCCCAACACCGTGCAGGACGTTTGGCATTAGCCAGAGAACACCAAGATTGGCAAATTCGCCACTGGCGCCCTGTGCTCTTCACAGATGAAAGCAGGTTCACACTGAGCACATGTGACAGACGTGACAGAGTCTGGAGACGCCGTGGAGAACGTTCTGCTGCCTGCAACATCCTCCAGCATGACCGGTTTGGCGGTGGGTCAGTCATGGTGTGGGGTGGCATTTCTTTGGGGGGCCGCAAAGCCCTCCATGTGCTCGCCTGAGGTAGCCTGACTGCCATTAGGTACCGAGATGAGATCCTCAGACCCCTTGTGAGATGATATGCTGGTGCGGTTGGCCCTGGGTTCCTCCTAATGCAAGACAATGCTAGACCTCATGCAAGAGGAAGGCATTGATGCTATGGACTGGCCCGGCCGTTCCCCAGACCTGAATCCAATTGAGCACATCTGGGACATCATGTCTCGCTTCATCCACCAACGCCACGTTGCACCACAGACTGTCCAGGAGTTGGCGGATGCTTTAGTCCAGGTCTGGGAGGAGATCCCTCAGGAGACCATCCGCCACCTCATCAGGAGCATGCCCAGGCATTGTAGGGAGGTCATACAGGGCACGTGGAGGCCCCACACACTACTGAGCCTCATTTTGACTTGTTTTAAGGACATTACATCAAAGTTGGATCAGCATGTAGTGTGGTTTTCCACTTTAATTTTGAGTGTGACTCCAAATCCAGACCTCCATGGGTTGATAAATTGGATTTCCATTGAATATTTCTGTGTGATTTTGTTGTCAGCACATTCAACTATGTAAAGAAAAAAGTATTTAATAAGATTATTTCATTCATTCAGATCTAGGATGTGTTATTTTAGTGTTCCCTTTATTTTTTGGAGCAGTGTACTTTGTGAACAATGCAAAACCCCAAACAATGTATACAGAGCAGAATGAGGACTACACCCACTAGTTATCAACATCCAGAAAAGAGATGTTCAATTCTACAACCTCCTAAAAGGAAGCAATGTCCACACATTCCACCACAAAGCCCTCACCTACAGATATATGAACCTAGATAAGAGTCCCCTCAGCCAGCTGGTTCTGGGGCTCTGTTCACAAACACAAACTGACCCCACAGAGCTCCAGGACAGAAACACATTTTGACCCAACCCTAAATTAAGAAAATCCTTGACTATGTACAGACTCAGTGAGAATAGCCTTGCTATTGAGAGAGGCACACTGCCCACAAAGTGAGCTACACTTCCTGACCTTCTGCCAAATATATGACCACATTAGACACACATATTTCCCACAGATTACACAGATCCACAAAGAATTTGAAAATTAATAAAACATTGACGAACTCTCATATCTGTTAGGTGAAATACCGCAGTGTGGCATCACAGCAGCAAGATGTGTGGCCCGTTGCCATGACAAAAGGGCAACCAGTGGAGCACAAACAACATTGTAAATATCACCAATATGTATCTGTTTATTTATTCTCCCTTTCATACTTCAACTGCTTGCACATTGTTACAACACTGTACATAGCCAATAACATAACATTTGAAATGTCTATATTCTTTCAAAACATTTGTTAGTGTAATGTTTACTAATGTTTCCCTTGTTTATTTTCCTTTGGTTTATTGTCTGTTCCATTTGCTTTGGCAACGTAAACATACGTTTCCCATGCCAATAAAGGCCTTTTGAATTGAACTGAAAGACCGTCCTCCTCCTCCGAGAGAGAGAGAGAGAGAGAGAGAGAGAGAGAGAGAGAGGGGAGAGAGAGAGAGAGAGAGAGAGAGAGAGAGAGAGAGAGAGAGAGAGAGAGAGAGAGAGAGAGAGAGAGAGAGAGAGAGAGAGAGAGAGAGAGAGAGAGAGAGAGAGAGAGAGAGAGAGAGAGGGAGAGAGAGAGAGAGAGAGAGAGAGAGAGAGAGAGAGAGAGAGAGAGAGAGAGAGGTACGTACTTCTCAGCCGGTTTAAACCCTGAGTGTCTTTTTCACAGCCTTCAGTGGTAAGCTGTTCGATTTATCAGCAAGCACTTTGGAAAACCAACAGAAGACTGCTAACATGGTTGATAGATAGATGAATACTGATTTCTCCCTCTCTTTCAGCTCAATGATGATAGGCTACCTGCCGGTGTGATGCTGCTGAAATGTTAGCCCACTTGCTATATTGGGCCTTGTGAGAGGAGGGGTATATGTCTTTTTGTAACAGGAACCCAAAATATTATTTTTGCTTTGTACCTGAAGTGGCCTTGTTGTTTATTCATTGCAGTTTTTCAACACTTGGTTTTCCACAATACGGCTTCAAATCCTTGCCTAAGAGCGAAGCGGATGTAGTGTGGGACTCCCTAGGGATGTGAACTAGTAACTCGGTTACTAGTTCTTCAAGAAAATTGCTGCTTGTGCAGAGATTGAAGCATCCATGTTGTGTGAATGTATTATCCAGGAGCGGATGTTACAACAAGACACAGCATGGATATGACATTCAGGTCTGCTGGGTTGATCTCTGTGGACCCAGCGACTGCATTTGTTTCTGTTGTTTTGCATTCTGAAAACACATTCACTTTGCCAAACGTCTCCATTCACACACATTGCAAAGGGAAGCTTAGACGTAATAATTTACATCCATTTTTCTCCTCAACTTTTTATGTCACCAGCCACCACTGGTCTCCATTCATGGACATGCAAAAGGAAGCATAGCCTATACAGAACTGCATCCCTCAGTCTCCCTTTCTGGAGAGGTCCAGATGAAATGTGATGTGTTTGCCAGACCCAACCTGACTAACTGAGAAGACAACCCTGCTTCCTCCTCCTCACCCACCAGGCAAAGCACTCTGGGAAATTAACTTTCTCTTTAATCAAAAAATAAGATTTCACTTAAGTCGAGGATCAAAGGACTGTAGAAAATACATATATTTTCTGACAGATTTTTCATCCACGCCTTTAAAATCACTCTCTGCCTCTGGTTTTGTGCAATTGAAAGGTTTGATGGTTTTTTTTGTCTGATTTTGGGTGGAGGTAGCCAGCATAACTCACTAGAAACACGCTTTCTAAAATGTCTCAGTGTTGAGAAAAGCTTCTGCGTTGTATTACCATCTGTGTTGCTCTTCTCTTATGTAGTCTTACAACAGACATGAGATGGAGTCAGAGAGGAATTGAACAAGTGGGGGGATTCCCTAAGGAGAAACCAGTAGAGGCAGAGAATATTCCACAAAGATGAATGCCTTTTCCTTATTAAAAAGAAGGATGGCATATCATCATTACTAAAGCTCACAGCGCATATAGTTTAAGCCTAATGAGCTTTTATGGAAGCACGTGGTGGAACATCAATAGAACTACCAAGCCATCCAGTTTGTTTCCTTCACCGCCCGACTTCCTGTTAAAGGAAGAATAATAAACAACACTTTATTTGTCGATGTCGCCTGGGGGAGACAGAAACACTGGAGTTACCATACAGTCATACAGATGTAGACCTGCGTCGGAGCAGAGTGGAGAGGAAGGGAGGGAGGGACAAATAACACAGCTCCGTCTCCCTCTCTCATTTGCTTTAAATGCATAAAAGGAATGTCTAATCAGACTCTTTGAGTAGCCATGAAATGGCCAACCCTCCAGGCATGTACGTGATCATTAGTAATATCCTTGCATTTCTCTCCTCCAGCAGTCCCACACACATGATGAAAAATACATGCTGAAGCCTTGAAGACAAGGCTGAAGAGTTTGCAGGGAGAGAAAGAGAGAAATGGCCTGGTTTCCTGATAGCCATGGAACTGAGGCTTATGAGTGTTTTTATGATGTATCTTTCCTACAACGGCTGAAGACACCAAAACGCCACACTAAGTGCATTGCTGGAGCATGTGTCGATACAGGTGGGATCGAAAGAAAGGGAGCGCTTCTCTTGGATCAGCTTTCTACATTCAAATCTTTCCCCAACATTATAATTATTTCACAGTACTGACGATGGATCAGCTCCTAGAGAGATATTACCACTTACGGCTGCAAATATTGAGGTGGCTTATTCTAATGCTTACCCAATAAAAATGCACTAAATCCCAGATTTGGCATATCATTGCGCACATGTTAGGCTACACATCATGAAATATATTGAGACAAATTACAGACAGTAGCCTACATGTAGCAAAATATAACTCATTCTTTTCTAAGTATGTGTACTGTCTGGTTTTACAGTGGTGGAAAAAGGACCCAACTGTCATACTTGAGTAAAGGTAAAGATACCTTAATAGAAAATGACTCAAGTAAAAGTACACGTCACCCAGTAAAATTCAACTTGAGTAAAAGTCTAAAAGTATTTGGTTTAAATTATACTTAAGTATTAAAAGTAAAAGTATAAATAATTTCAAATTCCTTATATTAAGCAATCATTTCAAATTCCTTATATTAGGCAAACAGGATAGCCACGGGCACACTCCAACATTCAGACATCATTTACAAATGAAGCATGTGTGTTTAGTGAGTCCGCCAGATCAGAGGCAGAAGGGATTGACAGGGATGTTCGGTTGATAAGTGTGTGAATTTGACTATTTTCCTGTCCTGCTAAGCATTCAAAATGTAACGAGTACTTTTGGGTGTTAAAGGAAAATGTTTGGAGTACAAAGTACTATATTTTCTTCAGGAATGTAGTGAAGTAAAAGTAAAAGTAGTCAAAAATATAAATAGTAAAGTAAAGTACAGATACCCCCAAAAACGACTTAATTAAGTACTTTACACCATTGTGGTTTTGTAGAGGGTTATTCAATATCTTGAGCGATTTCCCTCAAGAAGCGATATCTTCTACATTGTGGTGATGGGTTCGACAGGTCCACATGGAATTATATAAGTCTGCATTGAATGTAATAAAACATGGAATACATCATTCTAGTGTCATGTCTTGTTCAGGTGCGTTGTACGTGTAGATGTGAAGGGTTAGTGAAGTGAGATGATGTAATATTCTACTGAATTGGTTCAACGGGTTCAAGATTCAATGGTGACGTACGATGGAGATTCAATATGTATAATCATCAGGAAATGATCACAAAATGAGGTCCACTGTTCTGTGGTCAGACGTGATAGGGCGGCCACCTGTCCGCAGGGCTTATTTTGTCTAGTTTACTGTACTTACTCACTCCAATACACAGACCTGGGAAGTCATCAGCCACTCTCCCTCTCAAGATGGAGGTTGTCAATGATGGACCATATTTTTTTGTCTAGTCAACGTCTTAGACTTGTTAGACTCCAGGCTTACAATAGACCTAACCTCTGTGCCAAGATAGCATGGCCTAGCCTAGCCTGGTTAACCAGACTGACCATGGACTCACAAAGTGAAACAATGGTGAGCACAGCAGTCTGGTTAAACCAGGCTAAGCAGGGCCATGACCACACATCAGTGACTCAATCACCTTAGCTTTCTCCATCTTCATCACAATACCGGCATCCTGGATGTTGCGTCAGCTCTTCTTATTCGGCTGCATCCTAAACCAATGCTCTTTGTTCTACGAAGAGGAAGCTGTTTTGCTGCCTCCAGAAGAGCGCCTTTGATAGCCGTCCCCTTGAGCGCAACACAAAAACGCATAAATGTTTTATGGCTTTGCCAACTCACTGGAGCACTGCTCCTCTTTATACCCAACCAAATGTTCAGAGAGGGGGAAACCAACCACCTAACCATGGGAGCTGAGACTGAGGGGGACTAGTGAGGGATGGAGAGAGAGAGAGAGAGAGAGAGAGAGAGAGAGGGTGTGGAGGAGGTGGAGAGTGACAGCAGCTCTACTGACCTGTCTGACAACTCCCTCATCTCACAACACCCTGGTGCTTTATAAGGGAGAGATCATAGAATGTCCTGGTTATTCTATTTGGGGATTTGACTCCTAAGTTGTATTTTCCTTTTGCAAGAGTGCCAAATAAAGTGTTACGAAGTGCTGTGAAAATCCCCATGGTACATAAAATGGATTTATCAAATCATTAAAACCGAGTTAATTTTTTTGTGACCTGAGCAGTCAGTGGAGAAAAGCTGATCTGTCTGTAATTTGTTCCCCGAGCCCTGGCTCGTAGCCTATAGAAAGGCTTCCATCGGATGTCTAGTCTGCAACATGGTATTACATCTGTGGTATTACGTAGTTAAGCTTCCCTCACTGTCATCATACTGTGACACAGAGCCAAAGTATTGACATGGCACGAGAGTGCGTAGTGACATGAGTTATGTATTCTCTTGGGTAGCCTATGACTGTGCTCCGAGCAACGCTCTGTAGGACTGAGGCTGTCCTAATATGAACACTGTACCGAAGTTCAAAAGATCATTATGATGGAGGAGACTAAGGTCCCTGACTTTAAAGCTGTATTCATTGAGTCTCAACTTCAGGTTGTCGTAGGATGGCACTCGGAGGAAATAAGAAAGGCATTGGCAGTATAAGAAGTTACCTGTGTTGTGGGTTATTGTAAGAGAGTGTGGGGGAGGAAGTTAACCTGCATTTGAGGTTGGCTGGAGGAGCAACCAATTATGATTACGAAAGAACCGGGGAAAAGGTAGAGGAGCGGGTCATTTTGAAGAGATGATGATGTGTAGAAAGCTGATAGAAAACTCCTCCAGGATCTAGTGCAAACAGACATCTACAACAGACAGCTACAATAGACAGTTATAATGACATCTACAATAGACAATTATAATTACATCAACAATATACAGCTACAATAGACATCTATAAGGACATCTACAATATACATCTAAAATAGACATATACAGTAAACATCTAGAATTGTAGCGGCTGTCGTAGAGAGGGGACCAAAGCGCAGTGTGTTGATTACTCATGATGAATATTTATTTAAACTCAGAACACTAAAGAAAAAATAACAAAGAGAAACCAAAAGCGCACAGTTCTGTCAGGTACATAAATTAAACAGAAGACAACTACCCACAAACACAGGTGGAAAAAAACCCTACTTAAATATGATCTCCAATTAGAGAAAACGAGGACCAGCTGCCTCTAATTGGAGATCATCCCCCCCAAAAAAACATAAAACTAGAAAACTAGAACCTAAACATAGAAATACAAAACATAGAAAAACACAAAACACCCCCTGTCACGCCCTGACCTACTCTACCATAGAAAATAACATATTACTATGGTCAGGACGTGACAACAATATACATCTATAATAGACAGCTGCATTAGACATCTACAATATACATCTAAAATAGATATCTACAATAGACATATACGGTAAACATCTACAATATACATCTACAATAGACAGCTACAATGGACATCTACAATATGCATCTAAAATAGATATCTACAATAGACATATATGGTAAACATCTACAATATACATCTACAATAGACAGCTACAATGGACATCTACAATATACATCTAAAATAGACATCTATAATAGACATATACGGTAAACATCTACAATATACAGCTACAATGGACATCAACAATTGACATATATAATAGACATCTACAATAGACATCTATAATAGACATCTACAACAGACATGTACAAAAAACAACTACAATGGACATCTACAATAAACAGGTACAATAGACATTTGCAATAGACATCTACAATAGACATCTACAATATACGCTACAATAGACATCTACAACAGGCATGTACAATAAACATCAATAATAGATATCTACAACATACATCTACAATAGACATCTACAATAGACATCTATAATAGACATCTACAATTGACATTTACAATATACAGCTACAATAGACATCGGCAATATACAGATACAATATACAACTACAATAGACAGCTACAATAGACATCTACAACAGACATCAACAATAGACTTCTACAATACACATCTATAATATACATCTACAATATACATCTACAATACACAGATGCAATATACATCTAGAGTAGACATCTACAATATACACCTATAATAGACATCTACAATAGACATCTACAATAGACATCTACAACAGACATGTACAATAAACATCAATAATAGATATCTACAACATACATCTACAATATACATCTACAATAGACATCTATAATAGACATCTACAATTGACATTTACAATATACAGCTACAATAGACATCTACAATAGACATCTACAATAGACATCTACAATAGACTTCTACAATAGACAGCTAAAATAGACAGCTACATTAGACATCTACAATAGACATCTACAATAGACAGCTACATTAGACATCTACAATAGACATCTAAAATATACGCTACAATAGACATCTACAACAGACATGTACAATAAACATCAATAATAGATATCTACGACATACATCTACAATTGACTTCTACAATAGACATTTATAATGACATGTACACTTTACATCTACAATAGACAGCTACAATACACAGCTATAACAGACATCTACAATAGACAGTTACAATAGACAGCTACAATAGACATAATCAATATGCATCTTCAATATACAGCTACAATACACATCAATAATACACATCTACAACATGCATCTATAATTGACATCTACAATATGCATCTACAATATACAGCTACAATAGACATCTACAATAGACATCTTTAATAGATAGCTAGAGCGTAATAAACATATTTTATATACCATCTTTCAGAGTCTATTGATTGTATAACTAGTAAATAACTAGAAGTGACCTGATCAGGAAATGCTCCAGGGTCTTACTGCAATATATAATTAGGATCAGGAGTTTCCCTAAACCAAGAAAATGACCCTTATGAAGCCTACTATGTGTGCAATGCAGATGCACTGGGCTTTGAAACTGCAGTCTTCCCAGCATTTATTATAAATAGATTTTTCAACGTGTCCCCATGTGTAATTTTCAGACCCACAGTCCATATCATTTCATGATGAGCATCTAAGCACAACTATAAAAGTACAGCACTTGTTGGTGTGTCTGTATCCTACAACCTATTCCAATGTAAAATACCCAATAGGCAGAAACTGGTTGAATCAAAGTTGTTTCCTCGTCATTTCACCAAAACAATCTATGTTTTTCAATCTGATTATGTTGAATCAACGTGGAAAACTTTTAGAATTTCGAAAAAGCCGTCAATGTAAAGGAATTTCAGGAACGTTTGTATTTCTTCCCCTTTGAACCTAAATCCAATGACATAGTTAAAATGTTTGTTCATTTTACGTTAGCTTCAATCAAATATAAATCACAACTAGACGTTGAACTGACGTGTGCCCAGTGATTACGTATAAAACAATGTTGATTGTGTGTCATCTTTTGATTAATGCATTAGATGATCATCACAGAGCAGAGGAGAGAGAATGAAGGTCATCATTACTGAGATGGGAGAGCCAGATGGGAAAGTTTTCTCGACATACTGAATTATTCACTGCATGCTGAAATGGCATTTGGCTGCAGGTATGGGTAACAGAAAGTGGATGAGTTGCACCCACAACAGTGAAAAGGAAAAAATATATATTTCAAAGAAATTTTGGTTCTAAATTGGTTCTCAGCTGAGAAGGGAGAATCACTCTCTCTCTTTCCTCTTGTATATCCCTTTTCTCTCTGTCTCTTTCCACTCTCACCCCTGCTCTCTTTTCTCTCTCACCTCCCCCACTCTCTCCCTATCCACTCCCTCCCTGTTCATCTCTCTCTCTTCCTCCTCCTCCTACTTTCTTTCTGTATCTCTCCTCTCTATCTATCTCTCTCTCTTATTTCTCTCCTCTCCCGGAGAACATATTAATAATGCAACAAAGCTTGAATTGGGGAGGACCGCCTGGGTTCTTTTTCTAAAGTGTTTGTTTTTACCTCCACAGTTAAGCGGAGCTACACCTCCTCAGCAGCCAATTAAATGTCCAATTTAGTCAAATAAGGAAGTTAATTGAAATTCATATATCTAATTGAATTGTCCTCAAAACAAAAAAAGGCAGTTTTCAATTCATTGACTTCCACCACCTTTATATGGGTTATATAAGTACAGCAGGGCCTAAAATAAGTTACTTGACAGAACACACACACACACACACACACACACACACACACACACACACACACACACACACACACACACACACACACACACACACACACACACACACACACCCAAAGTGTCATCAGATCATTCAAACATCGTTAGGTTGTCATACAGCAAGCCTTTGTTTCTCAACCAGCGTGGTCTTTCACAGCAGAAAAATGACGTCCAGCACTCCTGAAGAAGATATGCATAGCAGTCCATCTCTTCAGATTCACTTGCACACTCACATGTGGGCGCACACATACACACACACTCGCAAACACGCAGACACAAACGCACACAAGTATACACTCAAACACACACACACACAAACTCACACACTCTCCCCAGGTAGTGGATTGGATAAACAAAGTATTTCATTCTGGTGGGTGAGCCACATCATCAAGAATAAGAGTGATGGAGGGAAAATAACTACAACAGATCAAATGTAGAGTGGGTTCTCAGAGGAAATAGCACATATCCTCCCAAATCACAATGAGCCTTTCACAAAATATGCCCAAATTGAATGGTCATGTACAATACTGCCGTATTCTCCTGTGAAATCAGCACCAGCCACATGCGTCACTGACCCTGAATAACCTGGTGAGACGTCACTCCACTGTGAGTGGCACATCATCAGTCTACCAAACAACATGTTCAAACAGGTGCAGCTAAAACAGACATGAAAGGACTGAGAACAGAGGACCGGTCATGGCTATGCACTTCAGAATGAGTGTGTATGAGTGGGTCAGTGGGTTTTTGTGAATATGTGTGTGTGGGGGGGTGGGGGGGTAGTGTGTGTGTGTGTGCACGTATGTGTGTATGTGTGTACGTGTGAGTATGTGTCTGCACGTGTGCATGTGTGTGTGTGTGTGTGTGTGTGTGTGTGTGTGTGTGTGTGTGTGTGTGTGTGTGTGTGTGTGTGTGTGTGTGTGTGTGTGTGTGTGTGTGTGTGTGTGTAAATATGTGCGTGTGGGTCTGTGTGTGTGCGTGTGTACGTGTGTGTGTCTGCATGTGTGTATGTCTGCGCATGCATGCTTGTGTGTAAAAATGAGATAGAGAGGGCTAGATAAAGTGTACAGATGGAGTGTATTCAGAGTGGGTCAGCACTCACCGTGCAGCAAGCATCTCTCTTCCTCCATCTCCCGTTGAGACAGTTATAAAAGAATATCTGATGTGGATACAGTGTGAGAGGACAAAAGGAATGATATATCACTGTGGCTGAGCCACTGAGTTTCTGAAGGCTTTCTATCCACAGTCAGTGTGAGAGCCTCACAGATCACACTGATATGCTCTCTCTCTCTCCCTCTCCCTCTCGCTCTCTCTCTCTCTGTCTATCTCTCTCCCTTTCTCTCTCTCTCTCTCCCTCTCTCCTTCAGAGAGTAGCCAAGAGCAGAGCAGCTTCTCCAATCATCTGCTGGTGACAGCATGACTGCGGCCACATTGACATTCTCCTCGGTAGTCGACACAAACTCAAGAAGAGTGAGAACTTGAGGCAGAGTCCACCTTCTCTGTTTCTCTCCCTTCTAAATCACTCCCATATTCTACTGCAGTAAAACTCTGCAACTGTTACTGTAGTCTTGGTTGACTTGATCTTAGATGTCCCCTAGAGGTGAGATGTGGGTATGATCCATAGGTGAGACTCATGATATTCATGGAGAATGAATAGCATGAACGGTCCAGAATGAATAGAGTGATGTGGTCCAGAATGAAAAGAGTGATGAGTCCAGAATGAAAAGAGTGATGAGGTCCAGAATGAATAGAGTGATGCGGTCCAGAATGAATAGAGTGATGAGGTCCAAGATGAATAGAGTGATGAGGTCCAGAATGAATAGAGTGATGAGGTCCAGAATGAATAGAGTGATGCGGTCCAGAATGAATAGAGTGATGAGGTCCAGAATGAATAGAGTGATGCGGTCCAGAATGAATAGAGTGATGCGGTCCAGAAGGAATAGAGTGATGTGGTCCAGAATGAGTAGTGTGATGCGGTCCAGAATGAATAGAGTGATGAGGTCCAGAATGAATAGAGTGATGAGGTCCAGAATGAATAGAGTGATGCGGTCCAGAATGAATAGAGTGATGCGGTCCAGAATGAATAGGGTGATGAGGTCCAGAATGAATAGAGTGATGAGGTCCAAGATGAATAGAGTGATGAGGTCCAGAATGAATAGAGTGATGAGGTCCAGAATGAATAGAGTGATGCGGTCCAGAATTAATAGAGTGATGAGGTCCTTGATGAATGGAATGATGAGGTCCAGAATGAATAGAGTCATGCGGTCCAGAAGGAATAGAGTGATGCGGTCCAGAATGAATAGAGTGATGAGGTCCAGAATGAATAGAGTGATGAGGTCCAGAATGAAAACAGTGATGAGGTCCAGAATGAATAGAGTGATGAGGTCCAGAATGAAAACAGTGATGTGGTCCAGAATGAATAGAGTGATGATGTCCAGAATGAATAGAGTGATGAGGTCCAGAATGAATAGAGTGATGAGGTCCAGAATGAATAGAGTGATGAGGTCCAGAATGAATAGAGTGATGAGGTCCAGAATGAATAGAGTGATGAGGTCCAGAATGAATATTGTGAACGGTCCAGAATGAATAGAGTGATGAGGTCTAGAATGAATATCGTGAACGGTCCAGAATGAATAGTGTGATGCGGTCCAGAATGAATAGAGTGATGCGTTCCTTGATGAATAGAGTGATGAGATCCAGAATGAATATCGTGAACGGTCCAGAATGAATAGAGTGATGCGGTCCAGAATGAATAGTGTGATGCGGTCCAGAATGAATAGAGTGATGATGTCCAGAATGAATAGAGTGATGCGGTCCAGAATGAATAGAGTGATGAGGTCCAGAATGAATAGTGATGAGGTCCAGAATGAACAGAGTGATGAGATCCAGAATGAATAGAGTGATGAGATCCAGAATGAATAGAGTGATGAGGTCCAGAAGGAATAGAGTGATGAGATCCAGAATGAATAGAGTGATGCGGTCCAGAATGAATAGAGTGATGAGGTCCAGAAGGAATAGAGTGATGAGATCCAGAATGAATAGAGTGATGCGGTCCAGAATTAATAGAGTGATGCAGTCCAGAATGAATAGAGTGATGAGGTCCAGAATGAATAGAGTGATGAGGTCCAGAATGAATAGAGTGATGCGGTCCAGAATGAATAGTGAGATGCGGTCCAGAATTAATAGAGTGATGAGGTCCAGAAGGAATAGAGTGATGAGATCCAGAATGAATAGAGTGATGATGTCCAGAATTAATAGAGTGATGAGGTCCAGAATGAATAGAGTGATGATGTCCAGAATGAATAGAGTGATGAGGTCCAGAATGAATAGAGTGATGAGGTCCAGAATGAATAGAGTGATGTGTTCCTTGATGAATGGAGTGATGCGGTCCTTGATGAATGCAGTGATGCTGTTCAGAATTAATATAGCTATACTGTCCTTGATGAATATTGTGATGCAGTCCAGAATTAATATAGCGATGCGGTCCTTGAAGAATGGAGTGATGCGGTCCTTGATGAATGGAGTGATGCGGTCCAGAATTAATCGAGTGATGCGGTCCAGAATTAATCGAGTGATGCGGTCCTTGATGAATGGATTGATGAGGTCCTTGATGAATGGATTGATGAGGTCCTTGATGAATAGAGTGATGAGGTCCAGAATGAATATAGTGTACAGTCCAGAATAAATAGAGTGATGTGGTCCTTGATGAATGGAGTGATGCGGTCCAGAATGAAGAGTGTATACGGTCCAGAATGAAGAGTGTATATGGTCCAGAATGAGGAGTGTATACGGTCCAGAATGAGGAGTGTATACGGTCCAGAATGAAGAGTGTATACGGTCCAGAATGAGGAGTGTATACGGTCTAGAATGAAGAGTGTATACGGTCCAGAATGAGGAGTGTATACGGTCCAGAATGAGGAGTGTATACGGTCCAGAATGAGGAGTGTATACCAAGCGGTGTCAGAGGAAGGGCCTAAAAATTTCCTAAGAATCCAGCCACCCTAGTAGTAGACTGTTCTCTCTGCTACCGCACAGCAAGCGGTTACCGGAGCGCCATGTCTAGGTCCAACAGGCTTCTAAACAGCTTCTACCCCCAAGCCATAAGACTCCTGAACATCTAATCAAATGGCTTCACAGACTATTTGCATTGCGTCCCCTCCCCCCCCCCCCCCACTGCTGCTACTCTCTGCTGTTATCTAACTATAGTCATTTTAATAACTCTACCTACATGTACATATTACCTCAATTACCTCGACTAACCGGTGCCCCAGCACATAGACTCTGTATCGGTACCCCCTGTATATAGCCTCGCTATTGTTATTTTACTGCTGCTCTTTAATTATTTGTTACTTTTATTTGTTGTTTTTTGGGGGTGTTTTTCTGAAAACTGCATTGTTGGTTAAGGTCTTGTAAGTAAGCATTTCACTGTAAGGTCAACACCTGTTGTATTCGGCGCCTTTGACAAATAAAATACAATTTTATCTGAACCAGTAAAGTCAGAGATGGCAATTTATTTATAAAGATAGTTATTTTCTACAGAGTTGGCTATTTTCTATAGAGTTGGCTATTTTCTATAGAGTTGGCTATTTTCTATAGATATGGTTATTTTCTATAGAGATGTTTATTTTCTATAGATATGGTTATTTTCTATAGATATGGTTATTTTCTATAGAGATGGTTATTTTCTATAGATATGGTTATTTTCTATAGAGATGTTTATTTTCTATAGAGATGGTTATTTTCTATAGAGATGGTTATTTTCTATAGATATGGTTATTTTCTATAGAGATGGTTATTTTCTATAGAGATGGTTATTTTCTATAGAGATGGCTACTTTCTACAGATATGGTTATTTTCTATAGAGATGGTTATTTTCTATAGATATGGTTATTTTCTATAGAGATGGTTATTTTCTATAGATATGGTTATTTTCTATAGATATGGCTATTTTCTATAGAGATGGTTATTTTCTATAGAGATGGTTATTTTCTATAGAGATGGTTATTTTCTATAGATATGGTTATTTTCTATAGAGATGGTTATTTTCTATAGATATGGTTATTTTCTATAGAGATGTTTATTTTCTATAGAGATGGTTATTTTCTATAGAGATGGTTATTTTCTATAGATATGGTTATTTTCTATAGAGATGGTTATTTTCTATAGAGATGGTTATTTTCTATAGAGATGGCTACTTTCTATAGATATGGTTATTTTCTATAGAGATGGTTATTTTCTATAGAGATGGTTATTTTCTATAGAGATGGTTATTTTCTATAGATATGGTTATTTTCTATAGAGATGGCTATTTTCTATAGAGATTGTTATTTTCTATGGAGTTGGCTACTTTCTATAGATATGGTTATTTTCTATAGAGATGGTTATTTTCTATAGATATGGTTATTTTCTATAGAGATGGTTATTTTCTATAGATATGGTTATTTTCAATAGAGATGGCTATTTTCTATAGAGTTGGTTATTTTCTATAGAGATGGTTATTTTCTATGGAGTTGGCTACTTTCTATAGATATGGTTCTTTTCTATAGATATGGTTCTTTTCTATAGATATGGTTATTTTCTATAGATATGGTTATTTTCTATAGAGATGGTTATTTTCTATAGAGATGGTTATTTTCTATAGAGATGGTTATTTTCTATGGAGTTGGCTACTTTCTATAGATATGGTTATTTTCTATAGAGATGGTTATTTTCTATAGATATGGCTATTTTCTATAGAGATGGTTATTTTCTATAGAGATGGTTATTTTCTATAGAGATGGCTATTTTCTATAGAGTTGGTTATTTTCTATAGAGATGGTTATTTTCTATGGAGATGGTTATTTTCTATAGAGATAGTTATTTTCTATAGATATGGTTATTTTCTATAGAGTTGGTTATTTTCTATAGAGTTGGTTATTTTCTATAGAGATAGTTATTTTCTATAGATATGGTTATTTTCTATAGAGATGGTTATTTTCTATAGAGATGGTTATTTTCTATAGAGATGGTTATTTTCTATGGAGATGGTTATTTTCTATAGAGATGGTTATTTTCTATAGAGATGGTTATTTTCTATAGAGATGGTTATTTTCTATAGAGATGGTTATTTTCTATGGAGATGGTTATTTTCTATAGAGATGGTTATTTTCTATAGAGATGGTTATTTTCTATAGAGATGGCTATTTTCTATAGAGTTGGTCATTTTCTATAGAGATGGTTATTTTCTATGGAGATGGTTATTTTCTATAGATATGGTTATTTTCTATAGAGATGGTTATTTTCTATAGATATGGTTATTTTCTATAGAGATGGCTACTTTCTATAGAGATGGTTATTTTCTATAGAGATGGTTATTTTCTATAGAGATGGCTACCTTCTATAGAGATGGTTATTTTCTATAGAGATGGTTATTTTCTATAGAGATGGCTACCTTCTATAGAGATGGTTATTTTCTACAGAGATGGCTACTTTCTATAGAGATGGTTATTTTCTATAGAGATGGTTATTTTCTATAGAGATGGTTATTTTCTATAGAGATGGCTACTTTCTATAGAGATGGGTATTTTCTATAGAGATGGCTACTTTCTATAGAGATGGGTATTTTCTATAGAGATGGCTATTTTCTATAGAGATGGTTATTTTCTATAGAGATGGTTATTTTCTATAGATATGGTTATTTTCTATAGAGATGGCTACCTTCTATAGAGATGGTTATTTTCTATAGAGATGGCTATTTTCTATAGATATGGTTATTTTCTATAGAGATGGTTATTTTCTATAGATATGGCTATTTTCTATAGAGATGGTTATTTTCTATGGAGTTGGCTACTTTCTATAGAGATGGTTATTTTCTATAGAGATGGCTATTTTCTATAGAGATGGTTATTTTCTATAGAGATGGTTATTTTCTATGGAGTTGGCTATTTTCTATAGATATGGTTATTTTCTATAGAGATGGTTATTTCTATAGAGATGGTTATTTTCTGTGGAGTTGGCTACTTTCTATAGAGATGGTTATTTTCTATAGATATGGTTATTTTCAATAGAGTTGGTTATTTTCTATAGAGATGGTTATTTTCTATAGATATGGTTATTTTCTATGGAGATGGTTATTTTCTATAGAGATGGTTATTTTCTATGGAGATGGTTATTTTCTATTGATATGGCTATTTTCTATAGAGATGGTTATTTTCTATGGAGTTGGCTACTTTCTATAGAGATGGTTATTTTCTATAGAAATGGTTATTTTCTATAGAGATGGTTATTTTCTATAGAGATGGTTATTTTCTATAGAGATGGTTATTTTCTATAGAGATGGTTATTTTCTAGAGAGATGGCTACCTTCTATAGAGATGGTTATTTTCTATAGAGATGGCTACCTTCTATAGAGATGGTTATTTTCTACAGAGATGGCTACTTTCTATAGAGATGGTTATTTTCTATAGAGATGGTTATTTTCTATAGAGATGGTTATTTTCTATAGAGATGGCTACTTTCTATAGAGATGGGTATTTTCTATAGAGATGGCTATTTTCTATAGAGATGGTTATTTTCTATAGAGATGGTTATTTTCTATAGATATGGTTATTTTCTATAGAGATGGCTACCTTCTATAGAGATGGTTATTTTCTATAGAGATGGCTATTTTCTATAGATATGGTTATTTTCTATAGAGATGGTTATTTTCTATAGATATGGCTATTTTCTATAGAGATGGTTATTTTCTATGGAGTTGGCTACTTTCTATAGAGATGGTTATTTTCTATAGAGATGGCTATTTTCTATAGAGATGGTTATTTTCTATAGAGATGTTTATTTTCTATGGAGTTGGCTATTTTCTATAGATATGGTTATTTTCTATAGAGATGGTTATTTCTATAGAGATGGTTATTTTCTGTAGAGATGGTTATTTTCTATGGAGTTCGCTACTTTCTATAGAGATGGTTATTTTCTATAGAGATGGCTATTTTCTATAGAGATGGTTATTTTCTATAGAGATGGTTATTTTCTATGGAGTTGGCTATTTTCTATAGATATGGTTATTTTCTATAGAGATGGTTATTTCTATAGAGATGGTTATTTTCTGTGGAGTTGGCTACTTTCTATAGAGATGGTTATTTTCTATAGATATGGTTATTTTCAATAGATTTGGTTATTTTCTATAGAGATGGTTATTTTCTATAGATATGGTTATTTTCTATAGAGATTGTTATTTTCTATTTTCTATAGAGATGGTTATTTTCTATAGAAATTGATATTTTCTATAGAAATTGTTATTTTATATTTTCTATAGAGATGGTTATTTTCTATAGAAATTGATATTTTCTATAGAGATTGTTATTTTCTATTTTCTATAGAAATGATTATTTTCTATAGAAATTGATATTTTCTATAGAGATTGTTATTTTATATTTTCTATAGAGATGGTTATTTTCTATAGAAATTGATATTTTCTATAGAGATTGTTATTTTATATTTTCTATAGAGATGGTTATTTTCTATAGGGATGGTTATTTTCTATAGGGATGGCTATTTTTGTCTATTACAGTTGCAAAAACACAAAGATAGAAGCTTTGTGACACAGAGTCAGAGACCACATGAAAATCAACAGGCCTGCTGTACATTCCATTTATAATGGAACCCTACACTAACCTGGATGGTTGTACTCCGCCCTATGGGACTCCTGGTCACAGCCAGTTGTGACACAGCCTGTGATTGAACCCCAGGCTGTAGTGACACTGCAACACTGCAGATCCTTAGACCGCTGCGCCACTTGGGAGGCCCAAGTTAAACATGCTTTATTGGAAAAACATTTATTTCTCATTGGAAACACTTTTCCTTTCTATTTTTCTACCCATTGTCTAATGAATGTCTACCTCTCTGTCCTTGCATTAAAAACAATCTGAGTTAACTAGTTTTAAAAAATGTCTCTATTTTAGTCCCAGCTCTCATTTATTCCACTACTGCCTTCTGTAGACTTCCTGGAGCAGACTGAGCCATGCAGGGGGGATCTGTACCACCACATTGGAACTCTGGGATGCCCGCTCTGCTGTGCTCAGTTGGCATCACACGGCACAGCTGCCTAATGCCGGGGAAGCCAAATGCTCCTCTAGCCAGAGGAGACCACAGAGACTGTGGCAGGCTCAGTACCCACAGGAGAAAGAGGGAGAGGGCGGTGATTAAGGAAGGAAGAGAGAAAAGAGAGTGAGTCAGCGAAGAGGAAGAAGAGATGTAACAGGGCCCCAGCGGAGGTGGAAGTAGTGTTGATAACGACTGTAAATAGACCAGAAGAACAGCACTATGAGGATATGCATGCATTGCATACCTGTGAAGGTTAAAGCTAACTGTTCTACAACAAGTTAAGTATGGTACATTGTAGTAGCACACCTGACCTATGAAAGGAAATGAGGGAAATGCATGGTGATTTGTATTTTTTCCAGAACCAATATTGGCAATACACGTTATAGTGGCATACATACAATATGCACTCCAGTATTTAACACAGTACCACATAACATAAAATATTCTGATTTGTTTAGGGAACAGCAACGTACAAACACATGTACAAACGGACCTGCCGGTTGGTTTACAGTACTTGACTTCATCTATAACCTGATGGCACAGCAGGAGCCATCCCACTAGGCACAGATGTCAATTCAAAGTCTATTCCACGTTGGTTCAACATAATTTGAATGAAATGAAGTGGAAACAACGTTGATTCATCCAGTGTGTGCCCAGTCGGATGGCAAACAGTGTAAAGCCAAGTTAAAGCTGCAGCTCCAGTGCTAGTTAGCCCAAACCCATTGTTCTGATATGTTCCCTGTCTAGTCACGCTGTCTAGAATAGATATCTACTTCTATTCTATTCTATAGTACATGTCGTTGTGTTGCTTTGAGCACCATGAAAAAGGCTTTGGTAGCGCCACAGTCATCCTGGTGATAAAAAAACACTGGAGTTGGCCAATCTGTCACAGTACTAACACATACATACACACACACACACACACACACGTACACACACACACACACACACACACGTACACACACACACACGTACACACGTACACACACACACACACACACACACACACACACACACACACACACACACACACACACACACACACACACACACACACACACATACACACACGTACACACACACGTACACACACACATACACACACATACACACACACACACACACATACACACACACACACACACACACACACACACATGAATCCACACACACACACACACACCTCTACATCTTGTCCAAACAGATTTTCTATCACCTTCTCATCCACTGCCTTAGCCCATTTCAAGGTGTGTGATTGTGTGACAACGTGTGGAACCAGACACCATTGGTCCAGTAGGTATATTGTGCATATTGGTGTGATAGGGTCCACAGAAGGCTCATAGCACCCCATGTAATCCCATGTTATGAAACCTGGCTCGGGCAAAAAGAAGGTGTCAATGACACCCACGCTAGCCTGGTCCCAGATCAGTTTGTGCTGTCTCGCCAACAGATTGACCAATACAGATGCAGGATCTTAATTTGACAAGTTTATCACAGCAGGAAAATAATCCTATAGCAACAGGACATGTGAATTATTGTGTAGATTATAATTAATGGAATTTTTTTTAGGTGGTGATACATTTTTTGTTAGGGCAAATCAAGTCTGAAATTTATGGAAATTGCACAATTTAGAAACCTTTTAAAATCTTGAATAGACTACAAGTTTGTATTTCCTGCTGTGCAGGACATTTCCTGCAACAACAGGATGATCAAATTAAGATCCTACATCTGAAGGAGTTGGCAAGACAGCACGAACAAATCTGAGACCAGGCTACACCAAAGTCAAACAGTCAAATCCTAGTGAGATACGACAACACGGCTTGGCTACTGAGGGGACTGCTGGAACCCGTTCTCCATGATGACGTGTCAGTTGGAGCCTGTTGTGAGTCTGGAGCTGGGCTACAGCCATTACATAACAGATTATCTAACTAGGCTTTATAAGGTTTCTTAAAGACTATTCAGTTAGTATGTCATGTTTGAGTTTCTGCTAGTGTCTCCTCCCTTTCTCTTTGAACCAGGTACAGTAATCAATAGGCTGGTGTACTAGTAGGGGCTGACTCATAGAGTGCTGCTCCCCAGAACTACTCAGTGATGCTCAATGACGCTGTTCAGAAAACAGAATATATGTTTTTCAGAAAATATGGTGAGCCAGTATAAACAATTTATTATTAGCCTATCACGAATTGGGCAGGAAGTGTTTGAGTGTCTAACAAATCCATGCCTCAGGGTACTCACTCTTAAAAAGAACAGAACAGTATGCATTGGTTTGGTATTTCAGGACTCTCTACTCAGCATAAAGGTTGAATACATTATTCTTCAGCCACATGGATAAAAAAAACTAGTTACGAATACCCCTGGACAGTTACACTTTTTAAATTCATTAACTACCACAGCTGATTAAACAAATAACCTAATCAGAAATAACCTAATCAGGTGTGCTTGTTAAGGAATGGATCCAAAAAGTGGAAATGGCCGGGGGTTCTCGAGCAGAGGTTTAGGATCCAGTGATCCAGTGACGATGACTGTAGTGACCATGCTCTTGGCTGAAGGAGTCTAAAGGTCTGTGTCCAGTTTCAGATATCCAGAAGCAGGGACCAGGCTCTCTATCAGTCACTCCTATCTGGGGCGCTTCTGGCCCAGCTGGCCGCTGTTGCAGCTGGGACTCTTGGCTCCGTCTCTGGGTCACTCTGGTCCTCTGTCTAGATTTCTATGGATTGTGGCCTGATTCTAATCAGAAGACCCAGAGTTGGCTCTCCTGAAAGAAGAGCATGTTATTATAAGACAGCAGGGTTGATGGAGTCTTGATGCCAGAAAGTGATTTGTGTTGTTTCTCAGCACTCTGTTGAGGACTATTATTGCCTGTCTTTGTCTGAATGTGGATTGTGTTGGATGTGACCATGGGGAGTTAATTTCTTTATTTTGATTAAACCTTTATTTAAATAGGCAAGTCAGTTAAGAACAAATTCTTATTTACAATGACGGTGTACCAGGCAACAGGGGGTTAACTGCCTTGTTCAGGAGCAGAATGACAGATCTTTACCTTGTCTGCTCGGGGATTCGATCCAGCAACCTTTCAGTTACTGGCACAACGCTCTAACCACCTGCTGCCCCCACTGCCGTACTGCAGTAAAGATTCTGACAATGGACCAGTCTTATTTCTCAATACAGCTTTCTAAAAGATTCCCTTAGGAGAGTCTATAGATACAGAAAGGTTGGATATAGCGCGGAGTGTACCCACATAATTGCAACAGTTCAACTCAGAGACTGAGAGGTACCCCACACTTTTCAGCTCCATCTGCATGTAACACGTGTTGCTCTCAGAGTTGCCACCCACACGCAACCTTTCTAAATTACCTTACCAGAAGCTCTCACTTCATTTGGGCATTTATCTTCTCCCGAATCAATTCTCGGCTATGAATAATTCTGAAAGTCTCAAGGCTGTGTAGTTACCTGAAACAGTCTCAAGGCTGTGTAGTTACCTGAAACAGGCTCAAGGCTGTGTAGTTACCTGAAACAGTCTCAAGGCTGTGTAGTTACCTGAAACAGGCTCAAGGCTGTGTAGTTACCTGAAACAGGCTCAAGGCTGTGTAGTTACCTGAAACAGTCTCAAGGCTGTGTAGTTACCTGAAACAGGCTCAAGGCTGTGTAGTTACCTGAAACAGTCTCAAGGCTGTGTAGTTACCTGAAACAGGCTCAAGGCTGTGTAGTTACCTGAAACAGGCTCAAGGCTGTGTAGCTACCTGAAACAGTCTCAAGGCTGTGTAGTTACCTGAAACAGTCTCAAGGCTGTGTAGTTACCTGAAACAGTCTCAAGGCTGTGTAGCTACCTGAAACAGTCTCAAGGCTGTGTAGTTACCTGAAACAGGCTCAAGGCTGTGTAGCTACCTGAAACAGTCTCAAGGCTGTGTAGTTACCTGAAACAGGCTCAAGGCTGTGTAGTTACCTGAAACAGGCTCAAGGCTGTGTAGTTACCTGAAACAGTCTCAAGGTTGTATAGTTACCTGAAACAGGCTCAAGGCTGTGTAGTTCCGTGAAACAGGCTCAAGGCTGTGTAGCTACCTGAAACAGGCTCAATGCTGTGTTGTTACCTGAAACATTCTCAAAGCTGTGTATTTACCTGAAACAGGCTCAAGGCTGTGTACAGTGGTTACAGTGAAACAGGCCCCAAAGCTGTGTATTTACCTGATACGGGCTCAGGGCTGTGTAGTTACCTGAAACAGGCTCAAGCCTGTGTAGTTACCTGAAACAGGCTCAAGGCTGTGTTGTTACATGAAAAAGGCTCAAGGCTGTGCAGTTACCTGAAACAGGCTCAAGGCTGTGTACAGTGGTTACACTGAAACAGGCTCAAGCCTTTGTACAGTAGTTACAGTGAAACAGGCTCAAGGCTGTGTAGTCACAGTGAGTCCAAGGTAACTCCAAACAAACATATATGGAATGGAAAGTAGCTTTAACTTGAATGTTAAACTTGCATAAGAATGCAACAAGCCCAAAGGAGATCTACAATTGTCACACATTTAACCACCCACCCCCACACACACACACACACGGCAAGTTTGTACACTTAGTAGCCTTCCTGTGGCTCAGTTGGTAGAGCATGGTGTTTGCAAAGCCAGCATGGTGTGTGCAACGCCAGGGTTGTGGGTTCGATTCCCACGGGGGGCCAGTACAACAACAAAAAAATACATGAAATGTATGCATTCACTACTGTAAGTCGCTCTGGATAAGTGCGTCTGCTAAATGACTAAAATGTAGTGGCCAGTTTATAAGATATGGCACTTTTACGAAAATGGTTTGCCTCTACAGACACTAAGTCCTGTGGCCATGTCTTGCTATATAAAGCAGGCAGACAGGCATCGAGACATGCAGTTACTGTTCGATTGAACGTTAGAATGTCAAATCAAGTAACCTAAGTGACTTTGAGCATGGAAGGATCGTTAGTGCCAGGCGTTCCAGTATCTCAGAAACGGCTGGCCCTCTGGGCTTTTCATGCACAACAGTGTCTAGAGTTTACTGAGAATGGTGTGAGAAAAAACATCCATCAGCAGCAGCCCTGTGGGCGAAAACAGCTCGTTGATGAGAGGGGTCGAAGGAAAAAACAGGCGGGCCACAAACAGGTAAAAAAAATTATTACATTTCCCCTTTATTTAACCAGGCAGGCCAGTTGAGAACAAGTTCTCATTTACAACTGCGACCTGGCCAAGTTAAAGCAAAGCAGTGCGACACAAACAACAACACAGAGTTACACATGGAATAAACAAACATACAGTCAATAATACAGTAGAAAAAATCTATATACAGTGTGTGCAAATGAGGTAAGATAAGGGAGGTAAGGCAATAAATAGGCCGTAGTGGCGAAGTAATTACAATTTAGCAATTAAACACTGGAGTGATAGATGTGCAGAAGATGTGCAAGTAGAGATACTGGGGGGCAAAGGAGCAAAAAAAATTATAAATAAGAATATGGGGATGAGGTAGTTGGATGGGCTATTTACAGATGGGTTATGTACAGGTGCAGTGATCTGTGAGCTGCTCTGACAGCTGATGCTTAAAGTTAGTGAAGGAGATATGAGTCTCCAGCTTCAGTGATTTTTGCAATTTGTTCCAGTCATTTGCAGCAGAGAACTGGAAGGAAAGGCGGCCAAATGAGGAATAGACTTTGGGGGTGACCAGTGAAATATACCTGCTGGAGTGCGTGTTATGGGCGGGTGCTACTATGGTAACCAGTGAGCTGAGATAAGGCGGGGCTTTACCTAGCAAAAACGTATAGATGACCTGGAGCCAGTGGGAATGGCGACGAATATGAAGTGAGGGCCAGACAACGAGAGCATACAGGTCGCAGTGGTGGGTAGTATACAGGGCTTTGGTGACAAAACGGATGGCACTGTGATAGACTGCATCCAATTTGCTGAGTAGAGTGTTGGAGGCTATTTTATAAATGACATTGCCAAAGTCAAGGATCGGTAGGATAGTCAGTTTTACGAGGGTATGTTTGGCAGCATGAGTGAAGGATGTTTTGTTGCGAAATAGGGAGCCGATTCTAAATTTAATTTTGGATTGGAGATGCTTAATGTGAGTCTGGAAGGAGAGTTTACCGTCTAACCAGACCAGAATTGTACACATAGTCAGAACCGTCCAGAGTAGTGATGCTGGACGGGCGGGCAGAGCATGCATTTAGTTTTACTTGCATTTGAGAGCAGTTGGAGGCCACGGAAGGAGAGTTGTATGGCGTTGAAGCTTGTCTGGAGGTTGGTTAACACAGTGTCCAAAGAAGGGCCAGAAGTATACAGAATGATGTCGTCTGCGTGGAGGTGGATTAGAGAATCACAAGCAGCAAGAGCGACATCATTGATGTGTATACAGAGAAAAGAGTCATCCTGAGAATTGAACCCTGTGGCACCCCATAAAGACTGCCAGAGGTCAGGACAACAGGTGTGATTCGAAATGGTCGGTGATCTGTTTGTTAACTTGGCTTTCGAAGACCTTAGAAAGGCAGGGTAAGATAGATATAGGTCTATAACAGTTTGGGTCTAGAGTGTCTCCCCCTTTGAAGAGGGGGATGACCGTGGCAGCTTTCCAATCTTTGGGGATCTCAGACGATACGAAAGAGAGGTTGAACAGGCTAGTAATAGGGGTTGCAACAATTGCAGCAGATCATTTTAGAAAGAGAGGGTCCAGATTGTCTAGCCCAGCTGATTTGTAGGGGTCCAGATTAACGGCACAGTATATAAAAGCAGAATACAACAGTGGTGTGCAGAGCGGCATCTCGGAATGCACAACTCGTTGGTCCTTGTCACGGATGGGCTATTGCAGCAGACGACCACGCCGGGTTCCATTCATATCAGCTAAAAACATGAAGAAGCGGCCCCAGTGGGCACTCGATCACCAACACTGGACAACAGAGGAGTGGAAAAACATTGCCTAGTCTGACAAATCCCGGTTCCTGTTGCGTCCTGCTGATGGCAGAGTCAGGATTTGGCGTAAGCAGCAGGAGTCGATGGCCTCATCCTGCCTGGTGTCAATGGTACAGTATCCAAATCCATCGGACGTGGTGATCATAACATAGAAGCCATATCTAGGAAAACCAAAGTTCCAAAGGCTGGGTATGGTGGCAAAATTGCAAGATGAATAATTTTATTGCATCAAATGGTTGTTTCCAAGTATAGAGTATTCTTAACTATTGTGTGTGTGTTCTACTGAGGATGGGAGATTTACGATGTCTTTTGGGTGATAAAACCTAAAGAGCATTCCAGAGCATGAGTTAATGTTTCTGTTCTATACCGTACCAGGGAGAGATGGCTCCAGTTTGGAGTCGGAGGGCCACACACTGGTCTATACAATGAAAACTGATGACACAGCAGATACTGTCTGTTATGTATTATAGGTATCTTTCATACAAATCTTAACCTTGTGACCGATTCTATATATCTGTTGTTCGTCATGTAGGTTGAAAGGGGTGTATCTTGGCTATTAAAGATCTTTGTACTTTAGTCTCGGCGCTCTCAACGGATCATCAGAGACAGTTATTCGTCGACCAGCCATCGCTATTGCAAAGCTCTCACTATTAAAGATTTAGTTTAAGTATAACTCTGACTTGTGTGATAAGTTTGTCTCTCCTCATTTGATAGTAAAGAAATGAACCACCACATTTGGCGACGAGAATGTGATGTGAATCTTCACTTGGTGACCGCTCCTGACGACCTGGGTAAATCGTGCACAAGGGATCCCTCAAACTTGGGATCTCAGGGAGACCACACTTTGGGAACGGAGCAGGTGGACCCACCTTTGATCAGAGAGGCAGCGAGCCGAGTGGGTACCACATCTTGAACTTAGTTTTTTAGAAAAGCCTCTGTTACGTAGGCTCTGAGTGTGTATTCCTGTGAGGGGGGCACCTTGGAGGCGTAAACAGGGCCGAGTCAGTGGAGGATGATCTGAGAGTTAGTTGACTCAAAGACACCTATCATTGGTCGGTTGCAGGCAACCTAGAGCCGTCCTGACACTGAATTGATCACAGTGGGAATTGGTGCGGTTTGTAGGGGTGAGGGACCAGGGTGACTGTGGGTTCTGTGTGAAGCACGGTACCTGGTGAAACCTTATTCGATGAAGGACCTCATTCTGAAAAGTGTCTGTGAGACCTTCTAAGTAAGTGGTGGATTCCAATTAATTTAAATGTGCCAGGTATGCCCTGGGTTTGGTAGTTTAGCGTTAAATATCTAGAATCTGTGTGAACTAGTTTTGGCCATTTAATATTAAAACATCCGCAATCTGTATGAGCTAGTTAAGACCATTTGTGATATAGTATAAGATAGTAAGGTGAACCTGTACTTGTTTTAAACCTGTAATTGTTTTAAACCTGTACCCCATTTTAGAAGTATTGAAAGATGCAAATGTATGAGTTGCATTATGCTAGGAACTAATCATGAAATAGAAATTAGAAAATATTCTTGCAGGTTAAAATATTGTTGAAAAACAACTAATTGAGTAGGTATGTTTGAGAATAGCATTGTGTGACTGTGATATGAGAGTTGTGTGAATATGGAAATTAGTCTTAATCTAAAGTTTGGATAGTAACATATAGAAATATGCTTAATCAGATGATTGAATTTGGACAATAAGCTTTGATATAACATTATCTTGGGGTTCTGTTCCTTCACTGCCCATCATAGAAGATCACCGGGTGGTATTGAGAGCGGGATGATAGTTTAGGAAGCAGTGGAATGTCTATAGTTCCTGAGAGGCTTGATTTTGTCGTGGTCTCTGGGAGATTAGAGAACCGTTGAGGATCCCATGGTCATTGAAACAAAAGTTCATTTTTTTTCTTCAGCTGGGAGTATGTTTGGAGAGCTGGTTCATAGCTGTGGAGAGTCCTTGAAAAGCAAATGGAATGGTTGTCGTGAGTACCTAAGAATTTCTTATGTTTTATATGGATGCTGTGAATATATGAAAATATGCTAAATTGTATGTGTGTATAATCGACTACTAAAGATTTGATAGAGTAATACTGGGAATATAATTAGATACAATTTAAACCACCCATTCGTAGACGTGCGTAGGTTTTGAGTTGGTATCTTTAATGGATAATTTGATAAAGATGAGGTTTAAGCATTATTAAACTGTCTACAAAGTCTGGGCAATTGTTTTAGAAGCTGAATGGAGTGTGTCCACTTTTGGTTAACTTACCCTAACGATGTAACTATAAAACGCTTATTGGATTTTATCTGTGTGGGTACTACATTTGAAATAAAACTGCCCTTAAGGCCTGAATTTTAAAATTTTTTCTTCCCATTGTGAGAGGAGTTGCTGGATTTATTGAATAAATATTTTTCCATAAAGTTAGAGTGAATTAAGATGGAATCTCCATGTAATTTATAACGTCGTACTAGCCTAAGCCATCAAACTAATTATCATTGCGTGATTAATGTGATGTAGTAAAGTAATTGAAATACGTTGCATGAGCAAACATAATCTAGTTTTATTAAAAAGCGCAAGATCAGTTTCCTAGTCAATGAATGTCGATTTAACTCTTTGACTGCTAATCTATTCATTTGGCATGTGAGAATAATCGCTGATGTCATGATGTTGGCCTGAGTTGGGGAGGTTTATGACCCCCATAAATACCTTTCCCCTTTTTCCTCTCTCTACTCTACCGATGTGACTATTGAAAATCCCTTGGTTAACATTGAGAGAGAGTCTGGTGACATCAAAAGATGGGAACGGAATCATATTTCGGTAATCCAACCAGCTGAAAATATGCATTGGTACTAAATGAATATGATTCCAGATCAGTTGGCGTCTGAGACATTATTACTGATGATAGGACGACATAAATTCTATCTTGGAAAGTCTACACATTCTAGTTATCAGATTCACATGGAATTGTTGTGCAATTTAAATGTTTAAATATGAAACTATTTGTAAAAAGACTAAATGTAATTTTAGCTTCCAAATGAGAGAATTGGGTTTTCATGAGTGAACTATGCTCAACTCAGTGGCCCTGCCCATGTGAACAGACATTGGTTAGAAACTATGAAACACGCCCTTCTCTCCCCTCCTATATAAAGCCCTTGACGAAAATGTAACTTTCTGTTCTGGGGACGTTAGGGCGACAGTCCTACGTTAAAAGGGCTCAAATAATAAGCTGTTCCAAGGACGTGTGGACTTGAACTTTGAACTCTTATTCACTAAAGAAGTGATACCTCCTAGCCGTCGCGTTAGCGCAGCAACTGTAGACGTGGGCTAGGAGAGGACGGACAGAGTATTTGTTCTACCACACGACGGTACTACCGAGTATCCAGTCTACCACCAGAGAACCATGCTGGACAAACCGGTCTTCCATCGACGACCAATCTACCGAAGCGCAGCTCAGAGTAAATATTTATTGCATTCTCCTTTTTCAAATGGGCGGTAATTTAGAATGCATAAGATTCTGTATTTACGATAGCATAGCTTCTCCCTTTGTTACTCAGTCTTCCCGCTCTTTCACTCAAGCCCCCTTTTCTTTGTGTAACCAGCTGCTATATCGGCTCCGTTCACCAGGTCCATCAATGTATGATTTATTCTGTGTATATGTAATTCTGTGTGATTAGTTAGGTATTTAGTAAATAAATAATTAAACCAAATTTTGTATTGCTGATTCAACTTGTTAGCCAGGGTTCGTGAAGATAACCAAGAATTTACCACTTTCAGATGAGACTAAACAAGGTGACGATTAAATATTGACTGCTATTGATGTAAAAGATTACCAGGTCTTTAAGAGATTATTCGGAAAATAACAGCTCTATAAACATTCTTTCGTGGTGCCCCGACTTCCTAGTTAATTATTAACCTGATTAGCTTAATCAGATAATATTAATTACAGAGAAATGATTTTATAGAATAGGATGCCATATCACTTAATCCGGCATAGCCAAAGACACGACACCGGAGAAACACTTGCACCTTTAATTAAGGCTATTTTCTGGGAATTGTGTTTAGAAGTCATACAATAAATTTAGTAGTGATTACTATGTTGATGACATAAAGAATATTATCTGGTCTGTGGTGTGTAATGAGGAGCAACCACCCACATTTGTGAAATTGCTTAATTCAGTTACTAATAAGCATGCACACATTAAGGAAATGACTGTAAAACCTGTTAAATCCCCTTTGATTGATGAGGAATCGAAAAATTGTATGGTTGAGAGGGATGAGGCAAAATGAATGGCAAATAAGTCTGGCTGCACAAACATTTGGCAAACATACTGCAAATTTGAGAAATCATGTGACTTAACGGAATAAAAAGAAGAAACTACTATGAAACAAAGATAAATGACATAAAGAATGATAGTAAAAAGCTTTGGAGCACCTTAAATTACATTTTGGCACAAAATCAAACTCAGCTCTATCATTCATTGAATCAGACAGCTCATTCATCACAAAACCCAATGATGTTGCCAACTACGTTAATGATGTTTTCATTGGCAAGATTAGCAAACTTAAGCATGACATGCCAGCAACAAACGCCGACCCTACACATCCAAGCATAACTGACCAAATTATGAAATACAAGCATTGTTATTTTGAATTCTGTAAAGTGAGTGTGGAAGAGGTGAAGAAATTATTGTTGTCTATCAACAATGACAAGCCACCTGGGTCTGACAACGGATGGAAAATGACTGAGGATAATAGCCTACTAGAAATAACAGACCAATCAACCTGTTACCAAAACCCTTTGTAAACTTTTAGAAAAATGGTGTTTGACCAGATACAATGATAGTAAACAATTAGAAAACAGACTTTCAGCACACTTACGGGGAAGAGCATTCAACATGCACTTACAGAAATGACTGATGATTGGCGGAGAGAAATTGATGATAAAAGGTTTGTGGGAGCTGTTTTGTTAGACTTCAGTGTGGCTTTAGACATTATCGATCATAGTCTGCTGCTGGAAAAATGTATGTGTAAGGGCTTTACACCCCCTGCTATATAAAGAGTTACCTGTCTAACAGTACACAGACGGTGTTCTTTAATGGAAGCCTCTCCAACATAATCCGGGTAATATCAGGCATTCGGCAGGGCAGCTGTCTAGGCCCCTTACTTTTTTCAGTCTTTACTAATGACCTGCCACTGGCGTTGAGTAAAGTGTCTATGTATGCCGATGACTCAACACTATACATGTCAGCAACTACAGCAAGTGAAATCACTGCAACACTTAATGGCTAGGGTCTATTTCTTTCAATTTCCGCCTGACTGACGTGCCCAAAGTAAACTGCCTGTTGCTCAGGCCCTGAAGCCAGGATATGCATATTATTGGTACCATTGGAAAGAAAACACTCTGAAGTTTGTAGAACACAATAGATATGATAGGAGAAAATCCAAAGAAAAACCAACCAGATTTTCTTTTTTTGAGAGAGAGACCATGCTCTTCCAATGGAACGTATAGGGAAACAATTAAATCTATCTCCCAGTATGCATTTCCAATGGCTTCCACTGGGTGTCAGTAGTCTTTGTTCAAGGTTTCAGGCTTGTTTCTTCAAAAAAAAGTAAGAAATATGAGTTAATCTATAGGGACACAGACTTGGAAATCCGTGTATGCGCATGCGATGAAGAGCACACGCACCTGCTAATATTGCTTTCCTATTGAACACACTTCTTTCCGTATGAAATATTATAGTTTAATTACATTTCAGGGTATCTGAGGATTTAAGAGAAACATATTTTGACTTGTTGAAACAAAGTTTAGGGGGAACATTTTTGGATTCCTATCTTGACAAGTTGAACGAGTGGATTACTCAACAGACTTTATGGGATATAAAAAATGATTTTATCTAACAAAACGACACAACATGTTATAGCTGGGACCCTTTGGATGACAAATCAGAGGAAGATTTTCAAAAAGTAAGTGAATATTTAATCGCTATTTGTGAATTTATGAAACCTGTGCCGGTGGAAAAATATTTTGATGTGGGGCACCGTCCTCAAACAATTGCATGGCATGCTTTCGCTGTAAAGCCTACTGTAAATCGGACAGTGCAGTTAGATTAACAAGAATTTAAGCTTTTAACCGAAATAAGACACTTGTATGTACCTAAATGTTTAATATCAATCATTTGTATTATTATTTATTTGAATTGTGCGGCCTCCAGTTTCACCGGAAGTTGTCCCGCTAGCGGGATGCCTAGCCTTATTAACAAAGAGCTGCAGTCAGTTTCAGAATGGGTGGCAAGAAATAAGTTAGTCCTAAATATTTCAAAAACTAAAAGCATTGTATTTGGGACAAATCATTCACTAAACTCTAAACCTCAACTTAACCTTGTAATGAATAATGTGTAGATTGAGCAAGTTGAGGTGATTAAACTGCTTGGAGTAACCCTGGATTGTAAACTGTCATGGTCAAAACATGTTGATGCAACATTAGCTAAGATTGGGAGAAGTCTGTCCATTATAAAGCGCTGCTCTGCCTTTTAAACAGCACTATCAACAGCGCAGGTCCTACAGGCCCTAGTTTTGTCGCCCCTGGACTACTGTCCAGTCGTGTGGTCAGGTGCCACAAAGACATGAATAATATGCATATCAACCTCTCATGGCTCAAAGTAAAGGAGAGATTGACTTCAGCACTACATGTTTTTGTAAGAAGTGTTGACATGTTGAATGCACCGAGCTGTCTGTTTAAACTACTAGCACTGAACTCGGACACCCATGCATACCCCACAACGCCACAAGACATACACTCTACACACATGGGTTTTGTATTGTAGATATCTGGTAGTAGAGCAGTGGTCTGAGGGCACACACTTAATGTGTTGTGAAAAGTGTTATGAAGTGTAATGTCATGTAATATTATAACTGCCTTAATGTTGCTGGACCCCAGGAAGACTGGCCGCTGCCTTGGCAGGAACTAATGGGGATCTTTAATAAATACAAATACAGGCTGGTGGCGGTGTTGTAATGGTGTGGGGAATGTTTTCCTGGCACATGTTAGGTCCCATGATACCAATTGAACAATGTTTCCATGCTCAGAAGAATTCAGGCTGCTTTGGAGGCAAAAGGGGGTCCGATCCAGTACCAGATGGGTGTACCTAATAAACTGGCCAAGTGTTACATAGCATGTTTATTCTGTTCTACTGAGCCATTTAATTTATGTTCATATTCGTATGTTTTATTATGTCTTATTGTTGTTGCATTGTCCAGAGGGAACCTTTAAGTAGGCATTTAATTGGACAATGTTTACCATATGTATCCTGTACATACTCCCAAGTGGCGCAGCGGTCTAAAGCACTGTATCTCAGTGCTAGAGGCATCACTACAGACCCTGGTTTGATCCCGGGCTGTATCACAACCAGTCGTGATTGGGAGTCCCATAGGGCGGCGCACAGTGTCACCCAGGTTAGGGGAGGGTTTGGCTGGCGTAGGCTGTCATTGTAAAATGAGAATTTGTTCTTAGTCAATTTGCCTAGTTAAATAAAGGTTAAATAAAAAATACAAATATACAACTAATAAAATGTGCACACACACACACACCCCTCTGAGGCCATGCCAGGGCCTGATGGCCGGCCGGGTGGTGTGTGGGCTGCCATTATCCATACCACTCAGGAGCAGCATGGTATTATGTAATCACAAGCTGTGGAATATATTGTTTGTTTGCAATTACCATCAAGAGTTTCATATTGCAACAAATAAAATACAACTTTATTATCCATTGGTTGGAACGGAAATGTGTGTTCTGCCTTTCCCAACACACACACACACACACACACACACACACACTGAGATGCACAGGGTCAGCAGCAGAGCAGTTCCCGGTCCGCCTCTCTAACCTCTATGCTATTGTTGCCCCATATTGGAAAATAAAGTGGACCCTGGATACTCAGTGTGCTGCATCTTGATAGAGAAAAGTAGGACGTGGTTCAGCTGGGTGACTAGCTTACAGACAATACAATGTATTCTTATCTTGCAATATGCAGAAAATACATTCTCTTTTTATCTTGCAATATGCAGAAAATACATTCTCTTCTCATCTTGCAATATGCAGAAAATACATTCTCTTCTTATCTTGAAATATGCAGAAAATACAATGTGTTCTTATCTTGCAATATGCAGAAAAAACATTCTCTTCTTATCTTGCAATATGCAGAAAATACAATGTCTTCTTATCTTGCAATGTACAGAAAATACAATAACTTCTTATCAAATCAAATGTATTTATGAAGCCCTTCTTACATCAGCTGATATCTCAAAGTGCTGTACAGAAACCCAGCCTAAAACCCCAAACAGCAAGCAATGCAGGTGTAGAAACACGGTGGCTAGGAAAAACTCCCTAGAAAGGCCAAAACCTAGGAAGAAACCTAGAGAGGAACCAGGCTATAAGGGGCGGCCAGTCCTCTTCTGGTTGTGCCGGGTGGAGATTATAACAAATGTTCATAGATGACCAGCAGGGTCAAATAATAATAATCACAGTGGTTGTCGAAGGTGCAACAGGTCAGCACCTCAGGAATAAATGTCAGTTGGCTTTTCATAGCCGATCATTCAGAGTATCTCTACCGCTCCTGCTGTCTCTAGAGAGTTTAAAACAGCAGGTCTGGAACAGGTCAGGGTTCCATAGCCGCAGGCAGAACAGTTGAAACTGGAGCAGCAGCACGGCCAGGTGGACAGCAAGGAGTCATCATGCCAGGTAGTCCTGAGGCATGGTCCTAGGGCTCAGGTCCTCCGAGAGAGAGATAGAGAGAGAGAGATAGAGAGAGAGAGAGAGAGAGAGAGAGAGAGAGAGAGAATTAGAGAAAGCATACTTAAATTCACACAGAACACCGGATAAGACAGGAGAAATATTCCAGATATAACAGACTGGCCCTAGCCCCCCAACACATAAACTACTGCAGCATAAATACTGGAGGCTGAGACAGGAGGGGTCGGGAGACACTGTGGCCCCATCCGACGATACCCCTGGACAGGGCCAAACAGGCAGGATATAACCCCACCCACTTTGCCAAAGCACAGCCCCCACACCACTAGAGGGATAACTTCAACCACCAACTTATCATCCTGAGACAAGGCCAAGTATAGCCCACAAAGATCTTCGCCACGGCACAACCCAAGGGGGGGCGCCAACCCAGACAGGAAGATCACTTCAGTAACTCAACCCACTCAAGTGACACACCCCTCCTAGGGACGGCATGGAAGAGCACCAGTAAGCCAGTGACTTAGGCTCTGTAATAGGGTTAGAGGCAGATAATCTCAGTGGAGAGAGGAGAACAGAGACAGCAAGGGCGGTTCATTGCTCCAGTGCCTTTCCGTTCACCTTCACACTCCTGGGCCAGACTACACTCAATCATAGGACCTATTGAAGAGATGAGTCTTCAATAAAGACCTAAAGGTTGAGACCGAATCCGCATCTCTCACATGGGTAGGCAGACCATTCCATAAAAATGGAGCTCTATAGGAGAAAGCCCTGCCTCCAGCTGTTTGCTTAGAAATTCTAGGGACAGTTATGAGGCCTGCGTCTTGTGACCGTAGCATACGTGTAGGTATGTACGGCAGGTCCAAATTGGAAATATAGGTAGGAGCAAGCCCATGTAATGCTTTGTAGGTTATAGTCAAGATTCTAGCAGACGTTTTTAGCACTAACTGAAGTTTATTTAGTGCTTTATTCGGGTAGCCAGAAAGTAGAGCATTGCAGTAGTCTAACCTAGAAGTGACAAAAGCATGGATACATTTTTCTGCATCATTTTTGGACAGAAAGTCCCTGATTTTTGCAATGTTACGTAGATAAAGCTGTCCTTGAAACAGACTTGATATTTTCATGAAAAGAGAGATCAGGGTCCAGAGTAACGCCGAGGTCCTTCGCAGTTTTATTCTTTACAATGTGTGCCTACTCCTCACGATTCATTTTTCAAATCATATGAGCAAAAAATATTTGCTTTATCTGGGACGCTAAACCAGACAAAATAAAGCGTGCCTATCTATATATTGAATATGAATTGGGTGGGTTGAGATTATTAAATATAAAACCACTAAACGTCTCTCTAAAAGCTTCACTTATTCAAAAGTTTTATTTGAACCCTAAATGGTTCTCAAGTAGATTACTAAGAAAAGCTCATCCATTGTTTAAAAATTGCCTTTTTGCCATTGTGCAGATTGCCATGTCTCATTTTCGATAAATTGAAAATTATTTCCTTTTTTCAAAGTATCTCTCTTTTTCAAACAAGCATTGCAAAGCTGGCTACAATTTCAATTTCATCCCCCTGAAAAGATAGAACAAATATTACAGCAACTATTATGGCTGAAATCAAATGTGCTGGTTGATAAAATTCCTGTATTTATGGGAAAGATGTTTGAAAAAGGTATTTTGTTGTTAAATAATATTGTAAATTGGAACGGTAGAGTTATGTCTTTCATGGCGTTATCAGAATTGTATGGGAAGGTCTGCTCAATCAAAGAATACAACCAATTGATTACAGCATTACCCCAAAAATGGAGGAGGCAGGTGGCAGCGGGAGGAGGTAGGGAACTGGTCTGTCTGCCCAATATAAAGGATCAAATCTGGCGGAGGAACAAAAGTAGCATAAATAGGAAAGTATACCAGTTTCATTTGAGGACCAGAATGTTGCCAACTGTGCCATACAGATTGCAAAATAGTTGGGAAGAGATTTTTGATGTACCGATTCCATGGTACAGGGTGTATGAGTTGATATATTTGGGGCGGCAGGTAGCCTAGTGGTTAAAGCGTTGGACTAGTAACCGAAAGGTTGCAAGATTGAAACCCCGAGCTGACAAGGTAAAAATCTGTCATTCTGCCCCTGAACAAGGCAGTTAACCCACTGTTCCTAGGCCATCAATGAAAATAATAATTTGTTCTTAACTGAAAGAAATATATAAAACATTGCAAAACTTTGTGCTTTTCAGCAAAAATTATCATATTGAATTCTTGCCACCAACAAAATGTTGAATATTTGGGGCATAAAATCATTGAAGCTCTGCAGATTTTATTGTGAGGATACAGAATCAATAGACCGTTTATTTTGGTATTGCCCTCAGGTAGCCTGTTTCTGTTTCAGATTCAGGAATGGCTGAAAATGCATAACATTGATGTGAAATGGACCCTAGAAATCATACTGTTAGGAGATCTGGAGAGTCATTTACTAATATACTAATACTCTTAGTAAAAGTATTTATCTTCAACTCGCAATCTGTGGATTCTATTTGATTAGATAGATTGAAATTCTACATTAAACATCACAGCATAGTTGAAAGATATATGTTGCATAGAAATCCAAAGAGGGTGGCCAGCAGAGATAGGTGGGATGGGCTGAGGGAAGCTGAGGTTTGGGATGTGGAATTGGAGACAAGTGGGAGTGGAGTTGCTGGGCAGGAGATAGAATGATGGTCAAAGATAAAAGTATCAAAAATAAAGTCAAAATAAAATATAATTAAAAGTAAGTTGGAATGACACTGAGGGGGCAGTGTTTTTACAGTTAATGCCGGTTTGTCTGAGGCAGGTGTTTGTACACATGCATATACACACACTCTCATTGAAATACACACATACACGGACACACACACATGTAAATAGTGGCAGATATGCCCTCAAACATACAGTTGGCCTTGCTGTTATGATGTTCGTTGTACTTGATGTCCTTCGTTATTTTGCATTGTTGTTTTCTGTTTTCCTTTGTCTTTTCTTTTTCTCTAGAGTTCATTTTCTTGGTTGTTGGTGTCACTGTTGTCGTAAGGATTGGCCCAAAATGCAGCGGGAATATGTGTACTCATCTTCTTTTTATTTTGAAGAAGGAGAAACAAATACGTATACAAAAAAAGAACAAAACAGTCCTGTCAGGTGCAACAAACACTAAACCATGAACAACTACCCACAAAATCCCATAGAAAACACACCCCTCTTAAATAGGACCTTCAATTAGAAGCAACGAGGAGCAGCTGCTTCCAATTGAAGGTCAACCCCATTAACTAAACATAGAACTAAACATACTGATAAACATAGAAATATACTAACATAGAACATAGCCCAACAAACCCCAAAACACTCTAAACAAACACCCCTCTCAAAACAGAACATTGCCCAACAAACCCTGAAACACTCTAAACAAACACCCCTCTTAAAACAGAACATAGCCCAACAAACCCCGAAACACTCTAAACAAACACACCCCTACCACGTCCTGACCAAACTACAATAACAAATAACCCCTTTACTGGTCAGGACATGACAGTTGGTGCATTGGGGGGGTTCTTGGGAGTGGGGAATGGAAGAATTATATATTTTTTTTTTCTTGGGGGGGACTGTGGGAGGGGTTTCGGATGGTTGAGGGGCAGCTATTGGGGAACTGTGGGGGGATTCTTTGAGGGTTCGGGTCTCCATTTTTGGCCTTGTGGGAGATCTGTTGACGTGCCAGTGAGCAGGGCATTGACCTTGGATGCTTCTGTGTGTCGCTCTGAATGGGAGTCTGTTGGATGACTGGTATGGTGTAGTTGTTGAGTGGCTTCACTGCAAGTATATTGTACGTTTTGGATATTCAATAAAAAAAAAACATTTTTTAAAATTATTTAAAAAGAGCCAGTTCAGATGGGAAAGTCGAGTGTGGTGGCGTCAGCTGATCTCATCAGCGGATATTGCACCAATTGGATTACCACTCTTACGTGCTACTTACAGTACATGGGGTGTATTGAAGTTGCCCAGATTACACATCCTTCCTCCATGCCGGATGTCAAGCACACGCATGTGCTGGTGTCTCTTGCTGCCATTTCCATTGCTGCAGTAACTAGCTGTTACTCGCTATGCTTGTGGTTTCTGATATCCCACCACCACCCCATCCCCCACCTGTTTAGGTTCTGGGTTTCTTCCTTCAGGGGATTTGGTATAGCATATCGTACTCACTGCCTGTAGTTATTTTATCATATTTATATGACGCTTCACTCTGTCAGTAAGCTACCCTGAAGGAGCAGAGTCTAACTCCAAGACTAATGTAATCTTTTCTAATAAATGGTTAATTGTGCACGTGGTGTTTCCTTTTTGAACTCTGAAAGCACGCAACGTCCAGACTGGTATTTGAAGGTGAACGCTGTATACACACGGCACCCCTGATACTTCTCCAGTCTTATCAGTAAACAAGGATATGGTGTTATTTTTCCCTGTTATTCGGAAAAGGTAGAGTTAACGGTATCGCTGCTGCTGCCTCGGTTCCATGCCATATTCAACATCAAAGACCACTGCAGCCTTTTGAAAAATCAATCTGACTATCTCTCAGTGATGCTGTCTTACTAACTACAGTACACCCAATGTGATGGCAGTATAAAAATGCCATGACTGATGCACACGTGCTCAAGTAATTCCCAAACCCAGTGTGTTTGTGTCATCTGGTCCCCTCTGTAGTTTATGTAAAAGAGCAACTTGTGCTTTAACCTGTATTCGGTTAGTTTCCCACTTCTGGGCGGTGTGTAAGGAAGGTGTGTGTTCTGTCGTGTTGTTTTCACATTAATCCTGTTGTTTCTGAGAAAGTGAAAGCTTGACATCGAAGATAGATTATTCATTCACGCTGTTAGGTTCTAATTCTCAGAGTAAAAACTCAACAGACATTATGCAAGCTTAACAAGAGGGTCAATACAGCTGCATTAGACAAAAACATTTTCACACAAACACTGATATTTAACCGTTCCTCATTGTCTGAGTCTCCTCCTACCCATCTGTACAAACATCGTTCTTTACTGCTAGACAGTGATACTAGTGATACGGGCCATAAAATTGTATTTCTCTCTTAAGGTGACCTAACCTGACCTCAACCCCCCTCCATCACTAATCGATGGCTCTCTCCCCTTATCAATGCCTGCCACATGCAATCGCTTCCCTGCACTCAGCACATTCCAAGCTTAATTGCACAAATCAAATCAAATCAAATGTATTTAAATAGCCCTTCTTACATCAGCTGATATCTCAAAGTGCTGTACAGAAACCCAGCCTAAAACCCCAAACAGCAAGCAATGCAGGTGTAGAAACACGGTGGCTAGGAAAAACTCCCTAGAAAGGCCAAAACCTAGGAAGAAACCTAGAGAGGAACCAGGCTATGAGGGGTGGCCAGTCCTCTTCTGGCTGTGCCGGGTGGAGATTATAACAGCACATAGCCTAGATGTTCAAATGTTCATAAATGACCAGCATTGTCAAATAATAATAATCATAGTAGTTGTCGAGGGTGCAACAAGTCAGTAACACAAGAGTAAGTGTCAGTTGGCTTTTTCATAGCCGATCTTTGAGAGTATCTCTACCGCTCCTGCTGTCTGGGACAACAGGTCTGGGACAGGTAGCACGTCCGGTGAACAGGTCAGGGTTCCATAGCTGCAGGCAGAACAGTTGGAACTGGAGCAGCAGCACGGCCAGGTGAACTGGGGACAGCAAGGAGTCATCAAGCCAGGTAGTCCTGAGGCATGGTCCTAGGGCTCAGGGCCTCTGAGAGAGAGAAAGAAAGAAAGAGAAAGAGAGAATTAGAGAGAGCATATTTAAATTCACACAGGACACCGGAAAAGACAAGAGAAATACTCCAGATGTGACAGACTGACCCTAGCCCCCGACACATAAACTACTGCAGCATAAATACTGGAGGCTGAGACAGGAGGGGTCAGGAGACACTGTGGCCCCATCCGATGAAACTCCCGGACAGGGCCAAACAGGTAGGATATAACCCCACCCACTTTGCCAAAGCACAGCCTCCACACCACTGGAGGGATATCTCCAACCACCAACATACCATCCCGGGACAAGGCCAAGTATACCCAAGGGGGGGAGCCAACCCAGACAGGAAGACCACGTCAGTGACTCAACCCACTCAAGTGACGCACCCCTCCCAGGGACGGCATGGAAGAACACCAGTAAGCCAGTGACTCAGCCCCCGTAATAGGGGTAGAGGCAGAGAATCCCAGTGGAAAGAGGGGAAACCGGCCAGGCAGAGACAGCAAGGGCGGTTCGTTGCTCCAGCCTTTCCGTTCACCTTCACACCCCTGGGCCAGACTACACTTAATCAAAGGACCTACTGAAGAGATGTGTCTTCAGTAAAGACTTAAAGGTTGAGACTGAGTCTGCGTCTCTCACATGGGTAGGCAGACTATTCCATAAAAATGGAGCTCTATAGGAAAAAGCCCTGCCTCCAGCTGTTTGCTTAGAAATTCTAGGAACAATTAGGAGGCCCGCGTCTTGTGACCGTAGCGTACGTGTAGGTATGTACGGCAGGACCAAATCGGAAAGATAGGTAGGAGCAAGCCCATGTAATGCTTTGTAGGTTAGCAGTAAAACCTTGAAATCAGCCCCTGCCTTAACAGGAAGCCAGTGTAGGGAGGCTAGCACTGGAGTAATATGATCCAATCTTTTGGTTCTAGTCAGGATTCTAGCAGCCGTATTTAGCACTAACTGAAGTTTATTTAGTGCTTTATCCGGGTAGCCGGAAAGTAGAGCATTGCAGTAGTCCAACCTAGAAGTAACAAAGGCATGGATACATTTTTCTGCGTCATTTTTGGACAGAAAGTTTCTGATTTTTGCAATGTTACGTAGATGGAAAAAAGCTGTCCTTGAAACAGTCTTGATGTGTTCTTCAAAAGAGAGATCAGGGTCCAGAGTAACGCCGAGGTCCTTCACAGTTTTATTTGAGACGACTGTACAACCATCCAGATTAATTGTCAGATTCAACAGAAGCTCTCTTTGTTTCTTGGGACCTAGAACAAGCATCTCTGTTTTGTCCGAGTTTAAGAGTACAAAGTTTTTAGCCATCCACTTCCTTATGTCTGAGACACAGGCTTCTAGCGAGGGCAATTTTGGGGCTTCACCATGTTTCATTGAAATGTACAGCTGTGTGTCATCCGCATAGCAGTGAAATTTAACATTATGTTTTCGAATGACATCCCCAAGAGGTAAAATATATAGTGAAAACAATAGTGGTCCTAAAACGGAACCTTGAGGAACACCGAAATGTACAGTTGATTTGTCAGAGGATAAACCATTCACAGAGACAAACTGATATCTTTCTGACAGATAAGACTTAAACCAGGCCAGAACTTGTCCATGTAGACCAATTTGGATTTCCAATCTCTCCAAAAGAATGTGGTGATCGATGGTATCAAAAGCAGCACTAAGATCTAGGAGCATGAGGACAGACGCAGAACCTCGGTCTGACGTCATTAAAAGGTCATTTACCACCTTCACAAGTGCAGTCTCAGTGCTATGATGGGGTCTAAAACCAGACTGAAGCGTTTCGTGTACATTGTTTGTCTTCAGGAAGGCAGTGAGTTGCTGCGCAACAGCTTTTTCTAAATTTTTTGTGAGGAATGGAAGATTCGATATAGGCCGATAGTTTTTATAATTTCTGGGTCAAGATTTGGCTTTTTCAAGAGAGGCTTTATTACTGCCACTTTTAGTGAGTTTGGTACACATCCGGTGCATAAAGAGCCGTTTATTATGTTCAACATAGGAGGGCCAAGCACAGAAAGCAGCTCTTTCAGTAGTTTAGTTGGAATAGGGTCCAGTATGCAGCTTGAAGGTTTAGAGGCCATGATTATTTTCATCATTGTGTCAAGAGATATAGTACTAAAACACTTGGCAGGGATCCTAGGTCTCCTGGCAGGGACATAGGATCCTGGCAGGGACTATATACCTTCCTCCTATAACAATTAACTTCTGGTGTAGACCCTCTAAACCTCAGCACTCCATCAGTGACATGAATAAGTATATTTTCATATTCTCAGAACCCAACAACGTATAATCAAAGTTGTAAAGACTTTTATATAGGTGTGTATGTATCCATTTGTGTGTGTGCTTCCCTGTGTTCACATGTGTGCAGGCAGGTGTGTGGGCGTGCATTTGTTTGCGTGCGTATGTGTGTCAGAGGGTTGATGAGAGAGACCTGTCACTACCTGTCGATAACAGCTCAGCTGGACCAGAGACAGTCACAGAGCTGCTACTGTCACTACTTGTCGATAACAGCTCAGCTGGACCAGAGACAGTCACAGAGCTGCTATTGTCACTAGTTCTCTGTCATGACCATTAACCAACAGGTAGTGAGCAACAGGAAGTAGTAGGGGGGGATTGTTCCAACACAGAAAATGTGCACGGCTCTTTGCTGATTGGAAACTTTGTAGCAGACTGTCATCTGGTGTGAGTATGACCTCAGAACAGAGTTGGATCCTACCTGTAGGTCATTTGAGACACAAAAAAGTGAAGAACAGTTTATCAGAATAGTTTTGTAACAAACTTACTTGAGGCAATAACATAGGCAAAATATGCATTACTGAATTATCAAAGTTCATGTGAAATCCATAGGGCTTTACAAAACAAAAGAAAAATTAACTATTTATATCAAAGAGAGAAAAAACATCCAAGTTGGGATTACATAATGAATGAATGTGAAGCTTTCTGGGAAAGAGGTTTTACCGCCACCACTTAATATCAAGGAGCTACTTTAATCAGAGAGACCAAGTTGACATTGTCATCCCCTCTCTGTCTCAGTGGTCCATTCAGAATGTCCTCCAAGAGTTGCTGAACTTCCTCTCCACTTAACTTCACTTCACTTCCAGAAAGACAGAGAGTGAAAGATAGAGAGAGAGAGAGGGGGGGGGGGGCAGGTACAGAGAAAGAGAGACAGAGAGACAGACAGAGAGAGCAGGTAGAGGGAGAGAGAGAGAAAAAGACTGCAGAGAGAAGGTAGAGGGAGAGAGGGAGAGATAAAGAGGAAGAGAGAGAGCAGATAGCGTTCTTTACCTTATCTGGATAAGGTTGTCACAGAGTCACAGTGGCAGCCAGTCCCCTGCTGATCCTGTCGGTGTTGCCTATCCATTGTCTTACGTCAGATGACGTCACTCCTACCCGAAGCTCATCCCTCAACTGATTGGTGGAAGCATTCAGCATTTTGTGTGCAGCACTAAGTAGTGTGACTGGCTCAGTGTGACTGGATCAGCTAGCAAGCTAATGTTGGACAAATTGAAGCTACCTTTCGTGCATATTGTCAAACTTCAGAAATACTGCGCCTTGATACACAAAACCCCTTAGCTAGATGTAAAACGGTGCGACTAAGACTTCCTCACCAAAAACACATCAACATTATTAACAGATGAACTGCTCTAGTTTAGATGAACTCAGCCTGTTTTGAGGATGAGATGGGGTTCATTAAGGGATGTCACCTAGGTAATATTGTTGAGTGTTAGAAAGCACATTGTAGCCCAACTACTTTTGATCAATTCCATGAGTCTTCGCGAGATATGAGACAGATCCATGCAGGTGGAATTGTCTGACGTAAGACAATGTAGCCTGTCAGAGTTCTCCCTTTCACTCTTCTCTGCTCATGAGCTCGCCAATCATGTTCAGCCTTGGAATGTCTAGAACTCTATTGGAGGGATGAGACACTATTCTTCTACGTGAAATTCCGTAATTTGATGTTTTGTTGATGGTGGTGGAAAATGCTGTCTCAGGCACCGCTCCAGAAACAGTTCAATTGGGTTGAGATCTGGTGACTGAGACAGGATGATGGGATGTTACTTGTTTAATTAACTCAGGAACCACACCTGTGGGGAAGAACCTGTTTTCAATCTACTTTGTATCCTTCATTTACTCCAAGTGTTTACCTGCAGGATAGAGGTTGACTACAACCGAAACAGAGGTCACAGATTTTACTGACTCAAACTACAAGTTTGACTTTTCTTTTACTCAAATGTACACTCAAACTATACAGGATAAGTACAGCCTCTAGTTAAATTGCTCACAGACTGGCACACATAGCTGCAGGAAGTAGTTTGGGGGTTCATTCATTTTTTCTTGTAAATGTGCTGTAGCCCCCTAGGCACCCCTACTTCCAGGGGCTATGCTGGTACCTGGCAGCTCTAACTACATGCTCCAGCAGAAAAATAGTGACATTTGACATGTTAGATCTACATATAGCTATCCCTCCTGGACTCATGACTACAACCTATAGCCTATTCACTGTCTGACCATGCCATTCAAGTGGGGGAAATAAGTCTCCCTGAGTACTGAACCTCAATTCTATTAAACATTCATATTCACTGCATTAGTACATCGTTATAAACAACATGTGTGCTGTAAGAGGCTATGGACTGACAAGAAGCCTGATTTAATTTCCAAACCGAACTCACTGTTGACTACTTTAGACTAGATAAAGGCTCTCACCTTGCACTCACGATATTAGAGACCTCATCCAAAAACACTTTGGCATGCACGGGATGGTGTTCACTTCTGAAACTCCAGGCATTTTTTTTACAAACAGATCGAACAGAACTCACAAGGCAAAGCATGACTCGTCTGTGCTGGGATCCGATGATGACGTGGTCCGAATCTCAGCGAGCCTAAACAGATGATGATGAGCGGGAGCGCCCGGCCCGCGCGCGCGCCCCATATTAATCTGTTGAAGCTAGGTCGCTGTCTTTTCAGCACCATGGACTGTGTGGAGAGAAACCTTTCCGAGCAGCAACAACCTGCAACAACTTCGTGACTAGAATCAATTCTACACCTTTTACCGGGATAGTAACTTTCTTTCGGTAAAATTAGAATTGCCTTGTTATTAATTTATTTAGGTTTGGAGATGGAACACGGATTGCTCTATGCCATTTGCGACTAGGGCATTTATCATTATGTTGTTGGATGGCTTATGATAGTATTTGATTGCAGCTCTCAGACAATTAATCTAAATTGTTTTGAAGTTCTGTTGACTTTAGTAAATGATCTCGTGTCAGTTCCGAAGTCCAGAACTATGTCTACCATCTGATTTATGTTACTGTGCGTTTTGGTGTTGAATACAAGAGTTTAGCCTAGGCTATTTAACCTATCGATGTGATTCAACGAAGAACATTAATTTCGTGAGGAGGAGTTTTCCAAACATACAAGGAATCTGTGCTCGTATCCGGCATGCTGCCTTTCTTAGTTGGACTTTTATACCTAGTGAGTGGACGCACGGTGCGCGCTCAGGATGCGACAGGTAGCCGCTTCTTCTGCTCCGCCATCCCGGCGGACGCCGACCCTAGCTGCTCGTTCGACCCCAACGGTAACCGCGTGCAGAGCACCAGCCCCGTGGAGGACGAGCTACGGAACACCATCCTCCAACTCCGAGAGACCATCCTCCAGCAGAAGGAGACTATCGTGAGTCAGCAGGGCACTATAAAGGAGCTGAACTCCAAACTGGCCCGCTGCGAGGCGGCCGCGGAGGACTCTGCGGGCAGGTCCAGGGGCCAGAGCTCCAGGCGGAAGGACTACAGTAAGAACACAATGGGAGACCTTCCCAGGGACCCCACGGAAACTATAGACCAGCTGGGAAAGACCATGCAGGGGCTCAAGGGTCGGTTGGAGAATCTGGAGGTGAGATAAGGAGGCTGTAGTGGCTACAGTAAATTATATCATTCATGTCAAATGTATTTTTTATTATTATACACTGTAGCATTTTTGTATGGAGGTTAATATATGAATATACCCCTATATGAATATGGATGTTTGTGGTTATAGCTACAGTAAATTAGAATGATCATGCTTTTCATATCGCTCTTACATTGTGTATGGAGGTTACTCAGCCCTTTTACCTTTTCACCACAAATGTGTAGCACCCACCACATCAGACATGTCTGATACTGAATGTAGCCTACACGAAAGACACTACCCACTTACTCTTCCTTAACACCAAAGGGTAATGTAGTGTAGTATGGCAGAAGCATGCTGCTTATCCTTGATGAATCAAAGCAGCTGATATGAATAGACAATCAGCACACATAAATTGGTGTTAAAAGTGTCAGGCACCATCCGTGGAGAAGTCGAGCAGAGATGTGTATTTTCAATAATTCATATTCATTTTTCCATGCGGCACCACACGCAGTCTTGTCATTTTTCCAACTGCTTGTGCAATTTATGTCACAAATCATACAAACATTTCCCCTGGCTTTGTATCCACTGTATCACGGAGGAGGTCCTATCTACGCAGCAAACAGACAAAGAAAAAAAAGGCCTATTGTGGTATGCCCACCATAGAATCCAATTCTAATTCTATGATGCCCACAGCTTGGTTAGTTAAGGTGATTAATCTCATGAACCTATTATATTGTCGTCACAATCAAAGTTATGTGGGAGTGGCAGCCCCTGGCATAATCACAATCACACAGATAGCAGTTCTTTTTGGTGCCAGTGAATAAGTGTGCTGGTTTCACGTGGCTTCATGATGATCATATCTCTGGTTGCATCCCAAATGGCACCCTGTTACCTTTATAGCGCACTACAAGGGAAAGGATGCTATTTGAGACGCAGCCCGTATCTCTGATAATATTGAGGTCATGTATGTTATTGTAACTGTGCAATCCGTTTGCGGCTGATGTAGCCTTTATTTATAAGCACCAATCCTTTATGTCGTTAGTAGATATAATACATGATTGCACAGTGTGGAATAAAACTGATAAAACAATTACATTAAAGTGCAATAGGAAATAAATAGGTTTACATCTCTCTCTCTCATATATATATATATAGATATAGATATAGAGAGAGAGAGAGAGAGAGAGAGAGAGAGAGAGAGAGAGATGTAAAACCTATTTATTTCCTATTGCACTTTACTGTAATTGTTTTAACTGAATATATATATATATATATTCAGTTAAAACAAATACAGTATATAGTCGGACGTTTACATACACCTTAGCCAAATACATTTAAACTCAGTTTTTCACAATTCATTGTGACATTTAATCCTAGTAAAAATGCCCAGTTAGGATCACCACTTTATTTTAAGAATGCAAAATGTCAGAATAATAATAGAGAATTATTTATTTTAGCTTTTATTTCTTTCATCACATTCCCAGTGGGTCAGAAGTTTACATACACTCAATTAGTATTTGCTAACATTGCCTTTAAATTGTTAAACTTGGGTAAAACGTTTTGGGTAGCCTTTCACAAGCTTCCCCCAAAATTGGGTGAATTTTGGCCCATTCCTCCTGACAGAGCTGGTGTAACTGAATCAGGTTTGTAGGCGTCCTTGCTTGCACACACTTTTTCAGTTCTGCCCACACATTTTCTATAGTATTGAGGTCAGGGCTTTGTGATGGCCCCTCCAATACCTTGACTTTGTTGTCCTTAAGCCATTTTGCCACAACTTTGGAAGTATGCTTGGGGTCATTGGCCATTTGGAAGACCCATTTGCGACCAAGCTTTAACTTCCTGACTGATGTCTTGAGATGTTGCTTCAATATATCCACATAATTTTCTTTCCTCATGATGCCATCTATTTTGTGAAGTGCACCAGTCCCTTCTGCAGCACAGCACCCCAACAACATGATGCTGCCACCCCCGTGCTTCACGGTTGGGATGGTGTTCTTCAGCTTGCAAGCCTCCCCCTTTTTCCACCAAATATAACATTGGTCATTATGGCCAAACAGTTCTATTTTTGTTTCAACAGACCAGACAACATTTCTCCAAAAAGTACGATCTTTGTCCCCATGTGCAGTTGCAAACCGTAGTCTGGCTTTTTTATGGCGGTTTTGGAGCAGTGGCTTCCTTGCAGAGCGGCCTTTCAGATTATGTCGATATAGGCCTTGTTTTACTGTGGATATAGATACTTTTGTACCTGTTTCCTCCAGCATCTTCACAAGGTCCTTTGCTGTTGTTCTGTGATTGAATTGCACTTTTCGCACCAAAATACGTTCATCTCTAGGAGACAGAACGCGTCTCCTTCCTGAGCGGTATGACGGCTGCGTTGTCCCATTGTGTTTATACTTGTGTACTATTGTTTGTACAGATGAACGTGGTACCTTCACGCGTTTCGAAATTGCTCCCAAGGATGAACCAGACTTGTGGAGGTCTACAATTTTTTTCTGAGGTCTTGGCTGATTTCTTTTGATTTTCCCATGATGTCAAGCAAAGAGGCACTGAGTTTGAAGGTAGGCCTTGAAATACATCCACAGGTACACCTCCAATTGACTCAAATGATGTCAATTAGCCTATCAGAAGCTTCTAAAGCCATGACATCATTTTCTGGAATTTTCCAAGCTGTTTAAAGGCACAGTCAACTTAGTGTATGTAAAACTCTGACCCACTGGAATTGTGATACAGTGAATTATAAATGAAATAATCTGTCTGTAAACAATTGTTGGAAAAATGACTTGTGTCATGCACAAAGTAGATGTCCTAACTGACTTGCCAAAACTATAGTTTGTTAACAAGAAATTTGCGGAGTGGTTGAAAAACGAATTTAATGACTCCAACCTAAGTTTATGTGAACTTCCAACTTCAACTGTGTATATATATATTTCTCTCTTTCCTTCTCTCTTTCTTCCTCTCTCTCTCCACATATATGCTTAATACATGACAAAAAAAAATCAGTGATATAGGTCATTCCATCATTTTTTTTTATAACTCTCATAATCTTATGCACAAGGCAAATTTCATCCTCTGGGGTTAGACCCCTCATAAATAAGCAGGACAAATTCAAATGAATGATTTTCAAGTGTGCTTGTGTGTGTTTGTTTTTGTGTTTGGGGTGATGCACTTAATTATTACTCCAACGGGTCCTTGAAAGGACCTCCCCAACATATATATTGTCCCTGTTCCTTGATCCTACCTCCACTCTGAACACAGCAGTACACAACCTGTGACTGAATGACAGAACGTCCGGATCGGGGATTAACTCTCTCTCTCCTCCCTCCACCACAGCAGCAGCAGTTGCGTGCCAACACGTCAGCAGCAGCAGCAGCAGCAGCAGGTGGGAATGCAGTGGGGCCCCTACCGGCGGAGCTGCGGGAGCTGCTGAAGCACCGTTTGGGGGCCCTAGAGGGCCAGCTTCTGAGGAAGGTGGCCGAGCTGGAAGAAGAGAAGAGCCAGCTGTACAACGAGACAGCCGCCCACCGTCAGCGTACCGAGAGCACCCTCACCTCACTGCTGGAGAGGATCACAGAGCTGGAGAGAAGTAAGGGATATGTTCTCACTGACCCTCCCTCAATCTTACTATTTCTCATCCTCACTCTTTCTCAGTCGCCATCTTTATTTACCCAGGCCAGAGGATCACAGAGCTGGAGAGAAGTAAAGAGAGCTGTAGTTCTCGTTCTCACCCTCTTTTTTTCCTCATTTTATCTTTCTCTTTTACTCTTTCTCAGTCTCCAGCTTTATTTACCCAGGTTAGATGATCACAGAGCTGGAGAGTAGAGGGTTTATTCCCCCTCACTCCCCTCGTTCCCACCCTCACTCCCCTCGTTCCCACCCTCACTCCCCTCGTTCCCACCCTCACTCCCCTCGTTCCCACCCTCACTCCCCTCGTTCTCACCCTCACTCCCCTCGTTCCCACCCTCACTCCCCTCGTTCTCACCCTCACTCCCCTCGTTCCCACCCTCACTCCCCTCGTTCCCACCCTCACTCCCCTCGTTCCCACCCTCACTCCCCTCGTTCTCACCCTCACTCCCCTCGTTCCCACCCTCACTCCCCTCGTTCCCACCCTCACTCCCCTCGTTCCCACCCTCACTCCCCTCGTTCCCACCCTCACTCCCCTCGTTCCCACCCTCACTCCCCTCGTTAGCACCCTCACTCCCCTCGTTCCCACCCTCACTCCCCTCGTTCCCACCCTCACTCCCCTCGTTCCCACCCTCACTCCCCTCGTTAGCACCCTCACTCCCCTCGTTCCCACCCTCACTCTCCTCGTTCCCACCCTCACTCCCTTTCTCCCTCTATTTTAGCAGGTCCCCTAAACTCACTTCCCCCTGCATCCTCTCTCTGTGGCCTTCTCTTGCTGTTTCTCTTTCTTTGATTCTCACACCCATTCTCTCTCTCTCTCTCTCTCTCTCTGCCTCTCCTTGCTTATTTTCTCTCTCTGTTGGAGATCAGAAAATAGCTGGAGAGAAATTCAGGGACCTCATCATCCCTCTCGATCCTCCTTTGACTACAGACCCAACCACTCACGTTCTGACTGTGACTGCCTCTTCCTCCTTATTTTGGATACTACAACACACATACATTATTTTGTTTATTCGGGATCCCCAATAGCTGTTACTATAGCAGCAGAGACTGATGCTGAGATTTGGGTGGGGAGGCAGAGACCGTCTGACCATCCGATGCCTGTCATTGATCAGGCTCTCTCCATGCACCCGAGTCTTCTCATTTTGATTCTGCCCCTCTCTCCCTCTAATTCATTATTTTCTTGCATTCTTCTCTGTGTTTCTCTCTCTTTTGCTCTCACTCTCATCTTACTGCTTCCAGAAAGACAGACTGTCTCTGATTCTCTCTCACTCTCATTGTAACAGATGTGTAAACAATATGCTGTCTTACTGACACCTCATCAATGTTTCAATTAAGACTGGAAACAATACAAGCTGTTATACTTCCACCAACCAGTGCCCATCTACATTTGTATTAATGCTCAATCATCATCATAATGTATGCCATTTAGCAGCTGCTTTTGTCCAAAGTGACTTATGGTCATGCGTGTATACATTTTATGTATTGGTGACACATTTTTTTTACCTAGGCTAATTAATTTCTTAAAAAATGAAGGAGGAGCGAGAGAGACAGAGAGAGAGAGAGAGAGAGAAAGAGAGAGCTATATTTCATCATTTTTTATACTTGCAAATGCAGCTAGCTAGTTTAGCCTACTCAAACACCTGACTCAGAGGGATGCTACAGTATGTTAGCTAGCTGGGTATGACTATCCAACACTGGAACTCTTCCAAGTCAAGGTAAACTTTTGGTTTTACTAATTTATTGCCGCCGGGGCCCGCCAGTGTAACTGCTAACCTGCTTACTAACTGTCCACTGTACTACATGATTGTAGCAGGTTTACTAACACGTTATTTACATTAGCTATATTGACTCTGACGTTACATTAGCTAATATGGTGACAACGAAGTAGGCTGTGTGTAGTGGTTATGATATGAATGTTTGGCTTGGAAAGATTTTTTGGCCTGATCACAGACAGTTGATGTGTTGTGCATTGAAGTCCACAAGCGAAGGGAATAGGTGAGAGGAGGAGAGCACGTAGATGTGAGAAGGAATACAACGAGATGTTTGTATATGGCTATGAAAGTTAACATTCTGCCAAATAAAGCAAATGGAACAAAACGGGGGTAAACATACCTGAATTTGTCCAATAGAAACTCTCGTTTGCAACTGTTAGACTAATGATTACACCCTAGATCAGCTAGATACAGGCAAGATTGTGCAAGGCTGTATTGAATGTGTCACCGTCTGTCCATGTGTCACTGTCTGTCACCTCAAATCTTTCTCTCGACCTGTGTGCACCTACTGTATGTTGTAAACTTTAATTCATAGGCTAGGTTGTAGCAACCTCATGATGGGTACAGGAAAAATTTGAGCATAATTTAGTAGCTTAAACCTATGGATGTTACATTGAACTGGGTGAATGGAATATGAATGACAGTCATCTAATATGCTGTAACATAACTAAGGCCAATTAAAAAAAAAATTTGTCCTCCCTCATCTTAAAACGGCACTGACCGCCACTGTCATCATCACCATCACCATGACCATCACTAACATCGAACCCTTACAGCCAATTTACGACAGTCCAACATCGAACCCTTACAGCCAATTTACGACAGTCCAACATTGAACCCTTACAGCCAATTTACGACAGTCCAACATCGAACCCTTACAGCCAATTTACGACAGTCCAACATTGAACCCTTACAGCCAATTTACGCAGTCCTACATCGAACCCTTACAGCCAATTTACGACAGTCCAACATCGAACCCTTACAGCCAATTTACGACAGTCCAACATTGAACCCTTACAGCCAATTTACGACAGTCCAACATCGAACCCTTACAGCCAATTTACGACAGTCCAACATCGAACCCTTACAGCCAATTTACGACAGTCCAACATCGTCAAAGTCAGCGGCCCACTACCCATTCTTGCTCATTAGCTTTATAGAGGGCAGTGCTAGTAGACAGTGGTAGTAGACAGTGATAGTAGACAGTGGTAGTAGACAGTGGTAATAGACAGTGGTAGTAGACAGTGGTAGTAGACAGTGGTAGTAGACAGTGATAGTAGACAGTGGTAGTAGACAGTGGTAGTAGACAGTGGTAGTAGACAGTGCTAGTAGACAGTGCTAGTAGACAGTGCTAGTAGACAGTGCTAGTAGACAGTGCTAGTAGACAGTGCTAGTAGACAGTGCTAGTAGACAGTGCTAGTAGACAGTGCTAGTAGACAGTGCTAGTAGACAGTGCTAGTAGACAGTGCTAGTAGACAGTGCTAGTAGACAGTGCTAGTAGACAGTGCTAGTAGACAGTGCTAGTAGACAGTGCTAGTAGACAGTGCTAGTAGACAGTGCTAGTAGACAGTGGTAGTAGACAGTGATAGTAGACAGTGATAGTAGACAGTGATAGTAGACAGTGATAGTAGACAGTGGTAGTAGACAGTTGTAGTAGACAGTGGTAGTAGGCAGTGGTAGTAGGCAGTGGTAGTAGACAGTGGTAGTAGACAGTGGTAGTAGACAGTGGTAGTAGACAGTGGTAGTAAGCAGTTGTAGTAGGCAGTGGTAGTAGGCAGTGGTAGTAGACAGTGGTAGTAGGCAGTGGTAGTAGGCAGTGGTAGTAGACAGTTGTAGTAGACAGTGGTAGTAGACAGTGGTAGTAGACAGTGGTAGTAGACAGTTGTAGTAGACAGTGGTAGTAAGCAATTGTAGTAGGCAGTGGTAGTAGACAGTGGTAGTAGACAGTGGTAGTAGACAGTGGTAGTAGACAGTGGTAGTAGACAGTGGTAGTAGACAGTGGTAGTAGACAGTGGTAGTAGACAGTGGTAGTAGACAGTGGTAGTAGACAGTGGTAGTAAGCAATTGTAGTAGGCAGTGGTAGTAGGCAGTGGTAGTAGACGGTGGTAGTAAGCAGTTGTAGTAGACGGTGGTAGTAGACGGTGGTAGTAGACGGTGGTAGTAGACGGTGGTAGTAGGCGGTGGTAGTAGGCGGTGGTAGTAGGCGGTGGTAGTAGACGGTGGTAGTAGACGGTGGTAGTAGACGGTGGTAGTAGACGGTGGTAGTAGACGGTGGTAGTAGGCGGTGGTAGTAGACGGTGGTAGTAGACGGTGGTAGTAGACGTGGTAGTAGACGTGGTAGTAGACGTGGTAGTAGACGGTGGTAGTAGACGGTGGTAGTAGACGGTGGTAGTAGGCGGTGGTAGTAGACGGTGGTAGTAGACGGTGGTAGCAGGCGGTGGTAGTAGGTGGTGGTAGTAGGCGGTGGTAGCAGGCGGTGGTAGCAGGCGGTGGTAGTCGACAGTGGTAGTAGGTGGTGGTAGTAGGCGGTGGTAGTAGGCGGTGGTAGTAGGCGGTGGTAGTAGACAGTATTAGAAGCTGGTGGTAGTAGACAGTACTAACAGTGGAAGGCTGTCTGTCTACTTTGGACGATGCACTGTTGGGTTACTACTATCATCGGCTTGCTTTCCATAGTAACCAATGGTTCAATAAGAGCCCCCTATGTGGGCAGACTCAGACACGGTGGTGTTTGTGAACAGTGCAGGTCATAACCGATGAAAGTGATGGATACTACCTCTATCTAATCATTATCTAATCATTTTCACACCTCTGTTTGTCTTCAGGTAACAACGCATTTAAGTCACCCGAGGATTTCAAGGTGTCTCTCCCCCTGCGCACCAACTACCTGTACGGACGCATCAAGAAGAGTCTCCCTGAGATGTATGCCTTCACAGTGTGTATGTGGCTGAAGTCCAGCGCCAGCCCTGGTATAGGAACCCCCTTCTCCTACGGGGTGCCAGGACAGGCCAATGAAATCGTGCTCATCGAGTGGGGCAACAACCCCATAGAGCTATTGGTCAACGACAAAGTAAGTCCTAGTCTTTTATTGATTGTCCATTACAAAAACAACTCCTGGGCTATGGCGACAAAAGACTAATTTACGCTAAAGAACTTGGTTACAGTTGAGCATGTATCATTGTGCATGTTCTATTACAAAAACAAACTGTGACGATTGAATAGACAGAACGATCAAGCCAGCACAGAAAAGGAACTGAAATGGAGTCATGTTGTAGTCCTTCCAGTCTGTTTTCAGGGGTAGATCCAACAGTTTCTTGAACCTGGGTCCAGCGACTATCACCGCAACACCATGGCCGTTACACCAAGAGGCCCACACCTCTTGTCGAGGGTCCTAGGTTGGCTTAAGGTCGCTTCAATATTTACATTTAATACTGAAAATCAGACACTTTCCCCCTTGTTAACCAATGCTTTTTGAAGGAAGACAATTTCCAATGTGCTCAAAAAGATGCTACAATTAATATTTCATCGGTTTCTGTCTTCAAAGGAATACAACCATGGCAATCGCGGTGTTTGAATAGACAACACTAATAGTTATTTGTTCTGTGCGTTACTGCTGGATAACTGAACCTAGGGGCTCCGAGGGAATTGAGTTTGGCTGAAGTGAAGTAGGGTGTTTTTTTTCAGTTGTGGGGTTAGATTTGGGTTTGTGTTGGGCATCTGGTTTATTGGCAGAGCCAGTTTTCCCCACAGTTCTGGTTTCACCATGCATTATGCATGTGTGTATGTCAGACAAACACTAGAAATTAAGAAAGAGAGAGAAGGGAGGGGGGAGGGGGGAGCAGGAGCAGAGTATACAGGAAGATAGAAGAGGGAACCAATACAGCACCAGAGATTAGAGGAACCAATACAGCACCAGAGAATAGAGGAACCAATACAGCACCAGAGAATAGAGGAACCAATACAGCACCAGAGATTAGAGGAACCAATACAGCACCAGAGAACAAAGCAACCAATACAGCACCAGAGAACAGAGGAACCAATACAGCACCAGAGAACAAAGCAACCAATACAGCACCAGAGAACAAAGCAACCAATACAGCACCAGAGAACAAAGCAACCAATACAGCACCAGAGAACAGAGGAACCAATACAGCACCAGAGAACAGAGGAACCAATACAGCACCAGAGAACAGAGGAACCAATACAGCACCAGAGAACAGAGGAACCAATACAGCACCGGAGAACAGTGCAACCAATACAGAACCACAGAATAGAGGAACCAATACAGCACCAGAGAACAGAGGAACCAATGAAAGTGTTAGTGAGTGTGAGAGAGGAGGAAATCATGAATATAACACTAATTTTCGTATCAAAATGTTTTAAAACCTAACTAACACCACCCAGGTCTGCATGGTGATTCCTGGTAATATAATCAACAGTTTAAGGTTAGAATGTTACCCCATGTTCTTTTGTCAATGGTACACCATTCATCTGGTGCAAATGCTCTAGTGCTCCAAAATGAGATTCATTAAAGATAGAGAGAAAATCTGCCCTGGATCAAATCCATTCCACATTCCTGTTGCATTTCATTATTTTGGTTTCTGTAAGGAGTTAAAGGATTCGTTCACTATTATAGAACCGTATCTCTAGTTTGGATGTAAATGGCATGTTTTAGAAGGGCCCAGATACTGTAGCAATTTCACTTGGTTTTGAGAAACATACTTCTCTGTGTAGCACAGCTGGTAACGGAAACCGCTCGAGTTGCACAAAATGGAATAACTTTGTGGATAAAGTTTGGAAATGCATAATTTAATGTGTACAACATCTAAAGACCTACACCACTATATTGAGAGGTTTGCCGTTTCTAAAAGGACTTACTTGGGTGTTTTTGGAGCCGTTGTTTTTCCAGAGCCCCCATACTGCAGAACGAGCAATGATAAAGTCTATTCCGGGTACGATATGTTTCTTAAAACCAAGTAAAATCACCAAATAAAATCCCTAAGTAAAATCCCTAAGTAAAATCACCGAGTAAAATCACCAAGTAAAATCACCGAGTAAAATCACCAAGTAAAATCCCTAAGTAAAATCCCTAAGTAAAATCACTAAGTAAAATCACTAAGTAAAATCACCGAGTAAAATCACCGAGTAAAATCACCAAGTAAAATCACCAAGTAAAATCCCTAAGTAAAATCACTAAGTAAAATCACCGAGTAAAATCACCAAGTAAAATCACCAAGTAAAATCACAGAGTAAAATCACAGAGTAAAATCACAGAGTAAAATCACAGAGTAAAATCACAGAGTAAAATCACCGAATAAAATCACCAAGTAAAACACTAGGTAAAATCACCGAGTAAAATCACCGAGTAAAATCACCGAGTGAAATCACCGAGTGAAATCACCAAGTGAAATCACTAGGTAAAATCACTAGGTAAAATCACAGAGTAAAATCACAGAGTAAAATCACAAAAAAAAAGGGTCTGGACCCTTCTATAAGATTACATTTTCATCCAAAATATAGATTATGTAAAATAATATTGAATCAGTCCTTTAAAGCTTTCCTAATGCCACAATATATCCACAGGGAACTTATTTTATCAACACTTTCGCAGCAGTTGGCTGCCTATTGGACAAGAGTGTAGTTAAAATATCTTTTGATGTAGTGGTTGGTTTGGGTTTAGTCAATGCCCGGATGGGGTGGTTTTATTGAATTTCTTTCTGCACCTGACAGTGTCGGATCTAAAACGTGAAATGCCCTCACACCTTTAAGGATTGCTTGCAGGTGCATTCTAGGAAATGTTGAGTAATCGTTCATAGAAAATAAACTCCCTCATCACTTGTTGTTTATTTTTTGCAAATGTTTGGGCCTCGCAGCCTTTGTCAGAGCTTTGATTAGAGAATGTTTATTGAAATATTGGTGTGGACTAAAAGACATTCTGCAACTGTTTAATCTGCCGGGCCGGGTCCTATGTAAACAACAGTTCCTGTGTTTGTTTCCAGGCCACACGGTCAGGGAGAACCTCCTGGCTCCGGGTATGATATCAGACCTAACGTCCTCAGGTTGACTAAGGCTCAGGGATATTACTAGAGGGCAGTAATTAGGTCCACAGTATCAATGCTCTGGCTGATTGGCTTTAGTGTAAATTTGATATGCTGGAACACCTTTGGAGGTCAACTGTCTAGTTTCTCATGGGAGGGATTAAGAGCAGACAGGAAATTGTTGGCAGTAGCCTCTGCATTTCATGGTCTCTATGGTCTCTATGGCTCATATAGAACCTCTATATAAAGCTAATGACTTCCACTTCCATTCTCCCCTATGCTGAATCCTCTGTGGACCATGATGTCATTGTAAAGTCTGGGCAAAGCGCTGATGTTGTAACCTTTCGTAACCTGTACTATTTCTTTCTGGTCTTGTTTTCGAAGTGCAATTCCATATGACTGCAATTTCGACAGTATATTGTCCCTATGTCACTTTACTCTTTATAAACTATTTGTAAAGTGCTGGTGTTGTCTTGCTCCATTTGGCCCTGTGTTGTGTGACTCAGTCAAAGCTTCATTGTGCCATCTGCCCCAGTGATATATAGCACTTGTGCTCTCTTGCTTCTTACGGCAGATTGTACGGTTCAACTTGAGCTCTATTGCCCTATCTGCCCTGGGATATTCTGCCTGATAGTAAAGTCTACAATAAGCTCCTATCCTTCACTTGAGTGAATGTTTTTCTAAGTTTCCCATAGACATCCATGCATGACTAAGTGAAAATTGGACTTAAGTGGAAATTAAGATTCACCACACAAAGACTAAAGGCTCAACAGAATAAACACAGGTATTCTCTTGCCCCTTTTGCACCAGTTAGTATAGCCCCTCTATCATGAATTACCCTCCTTGCCCCTCTTACCCTCTTTGCCCCTATAAGTATTCTACATTTACATTTGAGTCACTTAGCAGACACTCTTATCCAGAGCGGCTTACAATTCAAAGTGAATCCCATCTAACGTTGTACTGCCCATCTCACCCTTCTTACCCAGGTGGCCCAGTTGCCCCTGTCGGTGAGCGACGGCCGCTGGCACCACATTTGCATCACCTGGACGACGCGGGACGGCTTCTGGGAGGCGTACCAGGACGGGGAGAGACTGGGCACCGGGGAGAACCTGGCCCCCTGGCACCCAATTAAACCTGGAGGGGTGATCATCCTGGGACAGGAACAGGTGAGGCTCAGCGAGGCTCTGATGTACTCCCACCAGAGATGGAGAGGGAGAGGGGGAGGGTGTGTGTTCCCCCTGGAGAGGGAGAGATGAACAGGTGAGGATCAACCAGGCTCTGATGTACTCCCACCAGAGATGGAGAGGGAGAGGGAGAGGGGGAGGGTGTGTGTTCCCCCTGGAGAGGGAGAGATGAACAGGTGAGAAGGGGGAGGCAAGGCTCTTGTCACGCTATCAACACCCCTTTACCATTACCTCACCTCTCTGCCTGCCTTAACCAGTGACAGCGCACCTTTGGGAGCATTATTAGTGTGACACTCCAACAGATATCTCCATGACAGTACCTTACTATCTCTACGGCGATGTAGTACAGAACACTGACGCTATTAAGATCGTTCCCATAGGGACCCATTAATGTGACACTACGTAGCTGTTGGGTCACATTGGTTGGACTACTTTGTTCAGCACGTGTGGTGCTAGTCTATGTGGAAAGCTACAGTGCATGTAGTCTGTCTTTCATGGATAAAATTGCAATTGCAGAGTGAAATGACGCACAGAGGAAACCAATAGCAGAGCAATAGATCTGTCTCATCTATCAGACGTACTATACAATTTATTTGAATTATCGTTCTGTTCCGGCTTTGGCAAAATTGTTGATGTCTTTGAATTCTTGTTGAATGCAGAAACGATGAATAACCCATGCTATGACGTTTGTGTATACTGATGGGATTTTAAACACAGTCCCTCTCCCTCTACAGGACATGGTGGGCGGTCGTTTCGACGCCACCCAGGCCTTCGTTGGCGAGCTGAGCCAGTTCAACATGTGGGACCGGGTCCTCCGGCCTGTGGACATCATGGGAATGGCCAACTGCTCCTCCTACATGCCCGGGAACATTGTTCCCTGGATTGACACCAACGTAGAAGTAATGGGAGGAGCATCCAAGGCAGCATTGGAGATCTGCGAGGACCGTATGTTCGAACCGTAAAGGAGTTGGATGTGTAACGTTGTTATGACACTGGGTTCCGAAGGCTTGAGCGGTGGTTCTGGTTCCGTGCTCTCTGTGCTGCTTCAGAAACACCCCTCAAGAAGGAAAAAGGGCTCAACGGGTATTGCCTTTGTTTACAGACCTAGATCTAGTAAATGGGTCAACTTCTTGTTTTCCCAATGTGTTTTGGTGTGATTTTCCATGCTTAAGTACATGGCTCACAAGTTCATGCCCATTCCAACGTGATTCTAACTAGAGGATTTTACAGAGAACCCACTTGAGACTGAGGACTCTATGCTCTGTATTCTGTCTTTTACTCCTTTACCTAAATATCCTTTTCACAGATCCTCTCTAAGGCATTTCAAACACTGATAATCGAGCACTGTACTGTATTCAGTGAATGTGAGCTAATATATAACCCATAGAAGCTTTTATTGTGTTGTGTGGACAGCCATTTCTGAGTTGCATGGCAAACTTCTACGGCACATTATTTGAGCTTGTGTTCCTTTGCAGTAGAAAGAACCCCCATGTTCCAGAGAGGGCTATTGATGAGTGTAGAATATAAAGGCAACAGTGGAATAGACCATTGACTTCATTTGGAGTCATTTTAAACGTGTGCATGTGTTTTGACCTGTCACTGAGAGCATTGAGTGCAAAAGTTAATGCATGCGTACTGTATGTGTGTGCATATGTACATGCACAGGTGGGTGTGTTTTACTGTAATAGCAGTTTGTGTGTGTGTGCGTGTGTGCACGCTCTCGTTGTGTAAAAGGCCCTAGAGATTAGTGACGAGGACATTCACATTCTTGTAAATCTACTCTAATACCTCTCCTCCCCTTGAGCAGCTGCCATCCCAAGCAGCTTTGTGCAGCAGCCAGCCCAGGCAGGTTAAAAGCAAAGTCGGAAAGCTGCCGAGGACTGGCGGGAAGCCGGGAATTCAGCGCTCTGTGCTCCACACTGGGGGAGCGTGGGTTGGAATGGGATCGGACTGGATGGCCTTCAAGGAAGGATTTTATCCATAATCTGTGTTAGTAAATATCATGTTTGTCAAATGAATGACAAGATTAATGTGAGCTATTTTACTATCCCGTTGCATTGTATAATATAGAGGCATTTTGCTATAAGCCAGAGAGACGCTATGAAAATGAAGACTGTGAAACTAAAGATGAGAAGAGATCTGAATGTTTCTGGTTGGAACAAGACAAAAAGCACTGGAACACCCTGCTATGTTTCTGTTTGTAGAAAATGTCTTTCATTTCCTTAGGGATAAGAAAAAAGAACCACGTTCTGAATTCATGTTGTGCTTCATTCCAGTCCATTTAAACTGCAGTGATTTTAAATGTGGTGTAGTGGATACATGTGTGTCAAGTTTGCATCTTCAACACTGTTCACATTTGTTTGGCTGCAACACAATACCACAATGCCTGTCAATTCAACCCTTATCTGGTTATGGAGAGTGCAAAGGACTAACCTGTTGTTAGGAAACAAATGGACGTGTGTCTCTTCCTTTCCTTTGGGACATCTTGGAAAGATATATGTTTGTAAAAACAGAACAGCAGGATTCAGAACATTTCTGATGGCCTTTGAGAATGTATAATGCAGTAATGTTTTAAAGGGGTACACACCTATCATTTTAGAACATTTAAAAGTTATTCTACATATGAATGTCCTTTTATGTGTTATATTAATGTATCTGAAGGTTTTATTTCTGTAGAGAAGATTTAATTTCTTGTATTTTATTAGCATTTCTGCTCATGAGTTAATTTGTTTACCTGCACTGAATCACTATTTCACTCAGAATGTTAGTGGAAAAAGGACACCTTCTTTCAAAATGTTCAATGGCCTTTTTTTTCAGCACCGAATGTGCTTTTTATTTGCGGATGATTCAACTCATAAAGTTGGAATCCTTTATGGTGAAACAGCCACGTCCGTTTGGGATATTACAACAACAGAGAAGTTACTGCAAACAACAAACCCTGTTTTTCACCTCGGACATCATTGCACTACCTTTTTTTTTTACAATGCCGTGTGACAAAACAATAACAACGGTGGTGGGATGTCCAGTAACGCTGCTTTCCCCTACTGTGGATTCCATCTTTCAGTTCAGCAAATATCAGTTGTATTTTTGTCCTACAATGCAACCTTGGAATTGTGAAAAGATAAATGAGAAAGAAGAAAGGATTCAGCTGTTGCTTTAACCTCATCTTCATCTACCATTTATGTTCTGTGTCTCCATGCAGTGTGGTTGGATGTCCTCTTGCACCTAATAAAATATTCAAAATCCAAATACGAACAATCGTGACATCAGAAAGAGTTCAAGTGTTGAATAGAGTCATGGGTCAGCTGCGGAGTGCAGTGGAGGCTGGTGCAGGGAGAAAGGGGAGAATGGACCTCCCTTGTACTATTGAAAGACATTAAAGATAATGCAACATATTTAAAAACCATCCTTGTAATCAAACTATACTAAATACTGTATACTCACGTGTCGGCTATTTCACTGTAGTAGGAGTATATACAGTCCCATGTGAGGATAAACAGGATAACGTCCAGTAAAACAGTACCTCTCTCCTGTTCAGATTACCTAGGCTCAGTGGCTACTCATACTGCCTCCCCTTCTATCAATACAGATTCATCATAACCAAACACATGTTTTATAAGGCTTGTAAACTGACAGAATGTGATTGTATACTTCGTAACACCGGTCTTATTTGTCGACTACCGACACAAAGTCAGGAGAGGTGTCATATTGTTTTCTCTCTCTCTCTCTCTCTCTCTCTCTCTCTCTCTCTCTCTCTCTCTCTCTCTCTCTCTCTCTCTCTCTCTCTCTCTCTCTCTCTCTCTCTCTCTCTCTCTCTCTCTCTCTCTCTCTCTCTCTCTCTCTCTCTCTCTCTCTCTCTCTCTCTCTCTCTCTCTCTCTCTCTCTCTCTCTCTCTCTCTCTCTCTCTCTCTCTCTCTCTCTCTCTCTCTCTCTCTCTCTCTCTCTCTCTCTCTCTCTCTCTCTCTCTCTCTCCTCTCTCTCTCTCTCTCTCTCTCTCTCTCTCTCTCTCTCTCTCTCTCTCTCTCTCTCTCTCTCTCCTCTCTCTCTCTCTCTCTCTCTCTCTCTCTCTCTCTCTCTCTCTCTCTCTCTCTCTCTCTCTCTCTCTCTCTCTCTCTCTCTCTCTCTCTCTCTCTCTCTCTCTCTCTCTCTCTCTCTCTCTCTCTCTCTCTCTCTCTCTCTCTCTCTCTCTCTCTCTCTCGTTATCAACAGCGGAGAAATCCTCTGGCTGGCAGCCTTCCAGGTGGAAATGAAAAATCGGCCTCAGTGGATTATGGGAAGCAGCAGCGGTAATGTAGGGCACGTTGTGTTGCGTTCGAGAGCTCTCCTCGCTCCCTGTTCTCTGCTTGAGCTGTCACGGTTGGCACTAATGCTTAATTCATGTGTTGCCGCGGCACCCCAGGGGGTCACATTGTGAATGCATTGTAAATCAAGCCCAATTACTGACTGTAAACAAGAGGATGGAAATAGTGGTTCAGTAAACTGTAGCTTTTTGACAAGTGCTGTGGAGATGGAGGGAGAGCACACTCTGCTTCAGAATTAAGGGGGTTAATTCTACTCTGAACTTAGATTTCCAATATGGTCTCATAAGAATGTGTCAAAATAATGACGTTTTACTATTGTAGGCAGCGATATGTCATATACGGTGACATTTTACTTGTCTACTATATGACTGGCCGGCCAGTGGAGAAAGAGCTATTTTTCCATCTCAAAAGATTCTTTCCAGGTTTCTTCCTTCTTTCCCAACTGTTGCTAGAGGCATACTCTATTGGTGAGTTTAAAACTGGGTTTTGTGACGCATTCTGGGTTTTGTGACAGCACTACCTACAAAAACCTACGCAAATGTAATTCAGATTGGCATGTAGCTAATATATCTCAGTAGTGTAGAGGGAGATATATACATCTTTGTACCCAACAGTGAAATGATTCATCTGGATCTTTGAGAGAGTGGGGACGTGCTACTGCTATTATTGCGTTTAAACACTATGCATCAGCTACTGACTCTTTCCCGCATAGGAATAGACTTAGGGAGTTTCAGCACAAGTCACGATAGTACAGAATTAAAGGAAGGAATTGCAAGGAATTTAATTAAATAAGTGCTAGCGTAGATGCAGATGTAATGATACCTACTTCAGGCTAAAAGTGCATCACTTGAAAGGGTTTAACTCAATGTTATTACCCAGTAGGCCAGTTGCCCCACTCCACATCCCTAGCACAATGGATGGAGCGTAGGCTACGTATATTGCTCTGCGGATGACATTGGCACCCGAGGCTCACAATTATTTGGCAGATAGTTTATTAAAGCTTTGTATTCTGCTCCTACACATTCACATACAACACACACAGACACAGAGTCACACACACACCAATGATGTTGGGTGTTCACGCTATGCATTTTCAACGGAGCCCAAGGTTGTGTTGGAGTGTGTGAAGCTGGATGCATCCAAGTCTAAACCCTGTAATTAAAGCCAATCGGTGTCGGGCATATTTGATCATTGGTGGTAACGCATCCCATCACTGCTAAGTGAAGAATGGAGAATTAAAGGGCTCAATTAAAGAATTAAAGAGCTCTCAGACGGTCCTCTCAGGAGACGAAGAGAGTGCAGACTAGACGAGGGCTTTGCTTCGTGACCGGGAGATAAAACTTAGTTTCAGACCACAGGGAAGCTCCTTTGGCCCTGGTGATTATTAGAGTCTGTAGGATAAAGGCATTGAACAGCAGCATGATCTCTCCAAGGCATTGCATTGCAGACTATACAGCTGGGTTTGGGTGTGTTTTTTAGGCTACTTGGATCTCTCCGACTATTAGGCAGACCCACACATCCCATTTGGCCTCAACAGCTCTCATGAAATGAGGATTCATAAAGAACTCTTCAGATTTTTGCCCTTGTCTTCTCTCCATCTGGCTGCCATTTTGTTTTTAAATGAGCCTATTTTCTAAGCCCCTCCTCCTCTTTTATCTGAGCTGTTCATATTTAGTTAGTTTGTGTGTTCAAAAGAAAAAAGTGAAGCAGAAGGCATGAAACCAGAAATACATCAATGTTACTCTTTAAAACACTCAAATGAATGTGCCTCAACAATGTAATTCAAAATATAGTATTGTGTAATGATAGATTTAACTTGTGTAGATGTCTCAATTTAGAAATAAAATCAGTAATACCACATTGTTACAGTGACATACTGTATAAATAACATGTCAGCTTGGATTACATATAAGCAACTACAACAGTTAAATGTCATAATTTTGAACATTTATAATGAGAACATGTTGGACACTTACTTTGATAAGTTTAGAGGCAATGCACATTCATCAACACTTCATAAATGTGTCAGCTGTAGCCCAAGCCAACAATACAGACACAGCCCAACAATGAACATGTTGTGGCCTCATTGGAAGATTTTATTTGTATTTCAGCAATTTTAAAACGCTGCCATTTTAATCACTAACCATTGGTCCATATGATATCGGAAATAGTATTTCTTGATATTTGATTGGATTTTGATACTGCACCACTTTGATCATAATTACCTGGAACAAAGACAGACAATATGAGGAGGATTTTACAGCCAGGATGAGTGGTTTCTTACAGAGAAAGAGAAAAAGGTTGAAATGTTGTTGCACACAAATCTAATTCACATGTCATTTACATATTTCTGAACATCTTAATAACATATTTTAGTGTCTGTGTGTCTTTTGTTGTATATCTAGTTTGTATTTATATGTTTCTGTATTTGCTGGGGGAAACAAATGTCCCCTTTGGGGGATAAATAAAGTACGATCTTATCTTAGATAGCACCTCTAAAAACATCCCTGTGTTGTCTGACCACAACCACGCAACCAATATTATAGGCAATACTCAAATGTGTGACATTTATTTTTTACGCTGCCATTGCAACAAATTTGAATACATGTTTTGTTGCATTATGATGTAATGTTGACAGCCAAGGGTCACAGCACTGAGGCAATCAACTCAAAGGCAACAAACGTTAATCTGGAGATATAAGCCTATACAGTATAATACAGTACATTAGTGATGGAGAAGCGCGGTGTGATCCTCTAGCTCTCTGTGGAAACTATTGGATCTACAGTACATCTGCCTTGGAGCCCGAGGATACTACATCTGCCAGGTAGGCTGAGGATAGTACATTAGCCTGGTAGGCTGAGGATACTACATCCTCCTGGGAGGCTGAGGATACTACATCTGCCTGGAAGGCTGAGGATACTACATCTGCCTGGTAGGCTGAAGATCCTACATCTGCCTAGTAGGCCGAGGAGGATACTACATCTGCCTGGTAGCCCGAGGATACTACATCCCCCTGGGAGGCTGAGGATACTACATACGCCTGGTAGGCTGTGGATACTACATCTGCCTGGGAGGCTAAAGATACTGCATCCCCCTCAGAGGCTGAGGATACTACATCCCCCTGGGAGGATGAGGATACTGCATCCCCCTGGTAGGCTGAGGATACTACATCCCCCTGGGAGGCTGAGGATACTACAACCCCCTGGGAGGATGAGGATACTGCATCCCCCTGGGAGGATGAGGATACTACATCCCCCTGGGAGGCTGTGGGTACTACATCCCCCTGGTAGGCTGAGGATGCTACATCCCCCTGGGAGGCTGCGGGTACTACATCCCCCTGGTAGGCTGAGGATGCTACATCCCCCTGGGAGGCTGAGGATACTACATCCCCCTGGGAGGCTGAGGATACTACATCCCCCTGGTAGGCTGAGGATACTATATCCGCCTGGTAGACTGAGGATACTACATCCGCCTGGTAGGCTGAGAATGCTACATCCCCCTGGGAGGCTGAGGATACTACATCCATCTGGTAGGCTGCGGATACTACATCTGCCTGGTAGGCTGAGGATGATACATCTCCCTGGGAGGCTGAGGATGATACATCCGCCTGGTAGGCTACGGATAAGGGCATTAACTAGATCACTGGATCTATATCACTAAATACTGGACTGGACTGTTCTGTACACCCATTTTACTCACCCACCCACCGTGCTTATTGCCCAGAGCCTGGAGGAGATTACCAATACACTGACCTGGGGTCAGCTTGGGATACACCTTTTACACACACACACACACACACAAAGGGCATACACACAAGGGCATACACACACACTTGCCGTAGGACGGTTAAGCCCTCTCTCTGCTGTGACATTTACAGATCATCTGACTTTCATCAGGAAACAGCTCTGCCCCCGACCGTGAAGCCATTTAAGTGTTTATTTATAGAGCCTGCTCAACTGTTTATGAATGTGAATTTCCTGAGCTCCCTGGTCAGTCAGAGCCCTGGACCCATCTCACTCAGTATCAAGCCATAAATTTGAGTTTTCCCGGAGCAAAAGACCAGAATGAAGCTTATAGAAGGGGTGGGGGATGGATAGACATGGTCATAGAGATTCTATAATATACAGTACCATTCGAAAGTTTGGACACACCTACTCATTTAAGGTTTATTTTTTATTTTTACTATTTTCTACATTGTAAAATAGTGAAGATATCAAACTATGAAATAACACATATAGAATAATTTAGTAACTGTCACGTCCTGACCAGCAGAGGAAGTAGTGGTGTAATATTTTGGTCAGGACGTCGCAGAAGAAGTCTGTATGTGTTGTCTAGTATGTCTGTTTCTGTGTTAGTCTTGTGACTCCTGATCAGGAACAGCTGGGGATCGTTGTTCCTGATTGGGAGTCATATATTTAGGAGTATGTTTGTCACTTGGGTTTGTGGGTGGTTGTGCTAACACTGCTAGTCTTTGGTATGGACGTAGCATGTTAGCATGTTGTTTTTGTTTATTGTTTTTCCCAGTGGATACTTTGCGCTTATATATTAAAAAGATGAGTATCTACATTTCACCTGCTGCAGGTTGGTCTCTTCAACACGGCTGTAATTATGACAGAACCACCCACCACAACAAGACCAAGCAGCGGAAAAAGGAGCAGGACGCTGAATATATGGACTATTCTGAGGAAATAGACTTCGACATGGACACTCGTGAGAAATGGACTTGGGACCAGATTCTGGCCGGAGAGGGCCCGTGGAGAAAGGCTGGTGAGGACCGGGAACGCTACCGGGGTACACGAATGGCGAGGAAGCCAGAGAGGCACCCCCAAGATTTTTTTTTGGGGGGGCACACGGGTAGTTTGTCTAGGCCAAGGAAGAGCCATAAGCCAGCTACCCGTGATTATGTGGAGGAGCGTATGGAGTGGAGGGTGCCGTGTTTTGCTGAGGCGCGCACTATCTCACCCATACGCACGCACGGTCTGGTGCGCGCCATTCCAGCCCCTCGCAGATGCCGTGCTAGAGTGGGCATCCAGCCTGGTAGGAGGATGCCTGCGCAGCGCATCTGGTCGCCGGTACGCCTCCTAGGACCAGGCTACCCTACTCCCGCTCTATGCACGGCAACCATCAGGCCCCTGCACAGCCCAGTTCGCCCTGTACCAGCAACCCGCTCGTGCAGGGCTGCTAGTTCCATCCAGCCAGGACGGGTTGTGCAGGCGGTGCGGTCAAGGCCACCTGTGCGCCTCCATGGCCCAGTCTTTCCGGTTCCCGCCTCTCGTGCTATCCCGGAAGTGAGTACCTCCAGTATGGCACGACCAGTACCAGCAACCCGGACCAAGCTTCCCATGAGTCGGCCTAGTTCTATTCAGCCTGTTCCCGCTCCTCGCACTAGCCCTAGGGTGCGTGTCTTCAGCCTGGTACCACCTCTACCAGCCCCACGCACCAGGCTTCCAGTGCATCGGCCCAGTCTCAAGAGCCCGGCACCAGTGTGCAGTCCAGAGTATCCGGCACCAGTGTGCAGTCCAGAGTATCCGGCACCAGTGTGCAGTCCAGAGTATCCGGCACCAGTGTGCAGTCCAGAGGATCCGGCACCAGTGTGCAGTCTAGAGGATCCGGCAACAGTGTCTAGTCCGGAACCGGGTGAGTCTGCCTGCGACCCGGAAGCGAAGGGGTCTGCCTGCGACCCGGAAGCGAGGGAGTCTACCTACGACTCAGAACTGAAATTTACTAACTGTGTTGTAAATGAGTCTGCCTACAGCGTGGAAATGAGGGAACCTGCCCACGAGCCACAACAAATTGGGTCTGTCTACAACCCGGACCCCAATGAGTCTGCCTACAACCTGGAGGCCAGAGCCACCTCCAGGATAGGTGGGTTGGGGAGGGAGGGTGTAGCACAGTGCCGTCGTTGATGGCAGCCACCCTCCCTTCCCTCCCTTTTTTTGTTTAGGAGGTATTCTTTTTTGTTGTGGTATTGGGGATTTTTGTGTTTTCTTTTAAGGTGCATCCCGGGGTCTGCACCTTTTGGGGGGGGGGGGTACTGTCACGTCCTGACCAGCAGAGGGAGTAGTGGTGTAGTATTTTGGTCAGGACGTGGCAGAAGTCTGTATGTGTTGTCTAGTATGTCTGTTTCTGTGTTAGTCTTGTGACTCCTGATCATGTTAGCCTGTTAGTTGTTTTTTGCTGTTTTTCCAGTGGATACTTTGCTCTTATATATTAAAAAGATGAGTATCTACATTTCACCTGCTGCAGTTTGGTCTCTTCAACACGGCTGTAATTATGACAGAACCAATAAAGTGTTAAACAAATCTAAATATATTTGAGATTCTTCAAAGTAGCCACCCTTTGCCTTGATGACAGCTTTGCACACTCTTGGCATTCTCTTAACCACAATGTAGAAAATAGTAAAAATAAAGAAACCCTGGAATGAGTAGATGTGTCTGAACTTTTGACTGGTACTGTATAATACAATGTTTTATTTAATTCTGTAGGCGTGGTTAGTTTGGGTCAGAAAGATAATTACTCATGATGACCACATTATTTCTGGTTGGAAAGAAAGGCCTCAACTACTATTATAACCATATACATAAAAACCATGTATGATATCACTGGGGATACCTGGGAATAATACATGATAAAATACAGAGCATTTGATCCTTGTGATGTGACATCACTGCAGGTTTTCATCGCAGGTTGGCATTTATTGAGATGACTAATGTGCTGGAGGCAGCTCATTAGGGTTAGCATACACTACTAACCCTAATGCCTGATCCTAACCTTAAATTAAGACCAAAAAGCTAATTTTAGTTTTAATAATTCTTTACGATATAGCCAATTTTGACTTGCGGCTGGTCCATTTAGCAGAAACCGCTCAGTCAGCTCTGCCTCCAGGACAAGATTCCATCCCAATAAATGTCAACTTGCGTTTTCATCAAGGTGAGACAGATCATATTAATGCACGGTAGTGAGCGGATAGATGGCAGAGAGCCAGAGACACACAGGTACTGTGATGTGCCCAAGATCAACCTACAGCTGCACCTCTGTGGAGAGGAACTCTGGAGATCTATCAGAAGGACAACCATCTCTGCAGCACTCCACCAATCAGGCCTTTATGGTAGAGTGGCCAGACGGAAGCCACTCCTCAGTAAAAGGCACATGACAGCCTGCTTGGAGTTTGCCAAAAGGCACCAAAATGACTTTCAGACCATGAGAAACAAGATTCCCTGGTTTGATGAAACCAAAATTGAACTCTTTGGCCTGAATGCCAAGCATCACGTCTGGAGGAAAGCTGGCACCATCCCTACGGTGAAGCATGTTCTTTGGCCTGGTTTGCTAACTACCTCTCTCAAAGAGTGCAGTGTTTAAAGTCAGAAAATCTGCTGTCTCAGCCACTGCCTGTCACCAAGGGAGTACCCCAAGACTCAATCCTAGGCCCCACGCTCTTCTCAATATACATCAACAGCATAGTTCAGGCAGCAGGAAGCTCTCTCCTCCATTTATATGCAGATTATATAGTCTTATACTCAGCTGACCACTCCCAGGATTTTGTGTTAAATGCTCTACAACAAAGCTTTCTTAGTGTCCAACAAGCTTTCTCTACCCTTAACCTTGTTCTGAACACCTACAAAACAAAGGTCAGGTGGTTTGGTGAGAATAATTCCCCTCACCCCACAGGTGTGATTGCTACCTCTTGAGGGTTTAGAGCTTGGGAGTATGGCTAGACGGTACATTGTCCTTCTCTCAGCACATATCAAAGCTGCAGGCTAAAGTTAAATCTAGACTTGGTTTCCTCTATCGTAATTGCTCCTCTTTCACCCCAGCTGCCAAACTAACCCTGATTCAGATGACCATCCTACCCATGCTAGATTACGGAGACATAATTTATATATTGGCAGGTAATGGTGCTCTCGAGCGGCTAGATGTTCTTTACCATTCGACCATCAAATATATATATATATATATATATATATATATATTATCCCAGCCCCCATCTACCGCAGGAGACCTTTTGCCTTTTGGTAGGCCGTCATTGTAAATACGAATTTGTTCTTAACTGACCTGCCTAGTTACTATCGAGAGTATCCTGTCGGGCTGTATCATCGCCTGGTATGGCAGCTGCTCCGCCCATAACCGGAAGGCTCTCCAGAGGGTAGTGAGGTCTGCTCAACGCATCACCGGGTGTAAACTACCTGCCCTCCAGGACACCTACACCACCCGATGTCACAGAAAGGCCAAAAGGATCATCAAGGACAGCAACCACCCGAGCCACTGCCTGTTCACCCCGCTATAACCCACAAGGCGAGGTCAGTACAGGTGCATCAAAGCTGGAACCAAGAGACTGAAAAACATCTTCTATCTTCTAGCTTCTAGACACCCCATTCCACTTTCTGGCAGCTTTAGAGATGTAACCGATGTGAAATGGCTAGTTAGTTAGCGGTGGTGCGCGCTAATAGCGTTTCAATCGGTGACGTCACTCGCTCTGAGACCTGAAGTAGGGTTTCCCCTTGCGTTGCAAGGGCCGCGGCTTTTGTGGCGCGATGGGTAACAATGCTTCGTGGGGTGTCAGTTGTTGATGTGTGCAAGGGTCCCTGGTTCGAGCCCGGGTTGGGGCGAAGAGAGGGACGGAACCTACACTGTTACAGAGAGCCAATGGAAGCCTTAGAAAGTGTCACGTTACAGCACAGATGCTGTAATGTCGATAGAGATGCAACAGAAGGACAACAAATTGTCAGACAGGGCACTTCCTGTATGGAATCTTCTCAGGTTTTGGCCTGCCATATGAGTTCTGTTATACTCACAGACACCATTCAAACAGTTTTAGAAACTTTAGAGTGTTTTCTATCCAAATCTACTAATTATATGCATATTCTAGTTTCTGGGCAAGAGTAGTAACCATATTAAATCGGGTACATTTTTTATCCGGCCGTGAAAATACTGCCCCCTATCCCAAAAAAGTTAAACAGCCATCACTAACATTGAGTGGCTGCTGCCAACATACTGACTCAACTCAAGCCACTTTAATAATGGGAAAATTGATGTAATCAATTTATCACTTGCCACTTTATATTATTTATATTAGATAATGTTTACATAACCTACATTATTCATCTCATATGTATATACTGAACGCTATACCATCTACTGCATCTTGCCATCTTGATGTAATTAGATGTATCACTAGCCACTTTAAACAATGCCACTTTATATAATGTTTTCATAACCTATATTACTCATCTCATATGTATATACTGTACTCTATACCATCTACTGCATCTTGCCTATGCCGTTCGGCCATCACTCATTTATATATTTTTATGTACATATTCGTATTCATTCCTTTACACTTGTGTGTACAAGGAAGTTGTTGTGGAATTGGTAGATTACTTGTTAGATATTACTGCATGGTCAGAACTAGAGGCACAAGCATTTCGCTACACTTGCATTAACACCTGCTAACCATGTGTATGTGACAAATACATTTGATTTGATTTGATTTTAAATGAAAGTTAAATAAATACATTTTTAAAAATGTTGCTGGCAGCATCATGCTGTGGGGATGTTTGTCAGCGACAGGGACTGGAAGACTAGTCAGGATAGAGGGAAAGATGAATGGAGCAAAGTACAGAGAGATCCTTGATGAAAACCTGCTCCAGAGCGCTCAGGACCTCAGACTGAGGCAAAGGTTCACCTTCCAACAGGACAACGACCTGAAGCACACAGCCAAGACAGCGCAGGAGTGGCTTCGGGACAAATCTCTGAATGTTCTTGAGTGGCCCAACCAGAGCCCTGACTTGAACCAGATCGAACATGTGGCGTCATACCCAAGAAGACTCAAGGCTGTAATTGCTGCCAAAGGTGCTTCAACAAAGTAACGAGTAAAGCATCTGAATACTTATGTAAATGTGATATTGGGTATTGCTTTGTCATTGGGCATTGTGTGTAGATTGATGAGGGAACATTTTTTATCAATTTTAAAATAAGGCTGTAACATAACAAAATGTGGAAAAAGGCAAGGGTTCGGAATACTTTCTGAATGCACTGTATATGGGTAAAACAGTCATACATGTGTGTAGGTAAATACATTGTCTCTACAGCTGTTTAAAGAACTATAGGTGCTTGTCACTGATGTAGAAGTAAGGAGTTACTATACACGAATGAACACTTTAAACAACACATTCTCACACAGTGAAATGCAAGTCAAAACAAGTGAGTGCCTGGCAATTGTCATTTTGGAATATATTTCAATCAGGCTTTATGAAAAGTAAACATTGAGGCAGATGGCTGAAACATGGCACAGTAGGTACAAATGGAAGTGTGGCAGTCACAGATTGGAACAGCTGTGTTGATGCCCATCATCCAATCGTCAATGTCCTCACGGTGCCCACTGTGCCCATGATTGATGTGAGTGGGTAAGTCTGACTCAGTCAGGATGCCAAGGCTCCTCCAGGAGACTCAAGGGCAACTTGAAGTTGGCGCTAACAGATTCTACATAATGAATAACTGGTAGGTTGTACTTTACTCTGGAAGTTGTTTTTCTCAAGGTAGTACATTATGTAGCTTGAGTGTTGGTTGGTTTTGTTCAGCACCAGCTGAAGAAAGGTTTCCAGACCCTTGTGTGGTGTTACATCTCCCGTGTGGAATTGAAATGGAACCTACACAGCACTTTATATGAAGTTGAATTTACACTTTTCACTGCCAGTAATAACAAATTCTCTTGCCAAGGTATGAGCCTCAAATTAGCACGATGACCTGGAGCTGGAGGCCATTACTATGTTGATCTTCTCCTCTCTCTACAATAGCTCCCATCTATGCTGTTGACGTCAACGGGCCAGGTATTGCGCAACGCAGCACGATCTATCTAAAGGTCTGTGAAAGAGCTTCGGGACTTAAAAGTCAACTCCACCACTTTTCAACCTCCTTTTCATTATCTCCAGCACAATACCAGTGTTGTGAAAACGGCAAATTGTATAGTTTTGTAGACAAAAGTGAAAAAGTACTACCCAATGAAATCATTTCAAAACAGTGATTTTCAAACACTATGAGATTCACGGTGACGTGGGGAGCAAGAAAATGCCCTGCCTTGGGCTAGAATCTCGATGCAGGTTTTGAAAATAACCGTTTTTTTACTTTTAATGCTACCCTGTGATGTCACAGACAGATATTTTTTTAGGACATTTATCTTTTTAACCACAGATCATAACACGCTGTTTTCACATATCTATACACTGCTTTGGTGCTGGAGATTATATGATGTTCAAAAGTGGCAGAATTCCATTTATTATTTCCGCTAGCTTTGGAGAGGCTGCCCAAAAGTGTTATGTGTAAACATGTCACCTGCACTTTCTCTCTCTCTCTCTCTCACACACACACACACACACACACACACACACACACACACACACACACTCCTCTCCTACCCTAACACCCACACACCTTCAGTACTTCTTCACTTCCTCTTAACAAACCCCACAGAGTGTACTCTTCCCTGATTCCCCATTCACTATCTGTGATGACTCCTCTGATGACTATCTATGCACTTCCACAATGAGAAGGATCACACAGGCTGCTCTTGACATAATATCTCTATGGAAGAGGGATCGGCAGTGGGAGTATATCTATGTAGGGGGGCTCCTTACATCTGGAGCACCGTGAACTACCTCATCTCTTATCTCTCTCATCTGTGTGTGAGTGAGGTCCTCAGCTCACCCCAGTACAAGCAGAATACTCCATACACATGTCAAAAACATTACAGAACAGTGTTCTATTGAAATTCTCTCACTCACTCACACAGAAAGAGATGCGCGCGCGCACACACACACACACACACACACACACACACACACTGTCAGACAGTCAAATGAAGAACGTGCATTGCTCACATAGAGAGTTTTGTCATGTGTTCCGCTCCTGCCGTCAAAACAACATTTGTGATCAAACAAAAGGGACGTAAGACTTGAAACGCAACAAGTGTCCCTTGTCTGTCACACGTCTGCTTTGAACATACTGTAGTAAGCCATCTCTATGGGTATTGGACCACAGCAATTAGCCTGAGCCTATGAGAAAAAACAAGCTCTCAGAATTAGTAAGCGGTCGCCGTCTGCATGAATGGCGGAAAGGGAAGCGATTAATAGTGTAAAGACCCTTTCATATTCATAAAACGTCACATACGCTGATCTAGGATCAGGTCCCCCCTGTTAATTTAATCAAATTCATTATGATCTAAAAGGCAAAACTGATCTTAGAACAGCATTACTGACACTTCATGAATACGGTCTCAGGACTCCTCTATGATCAATGAACTCTTTGTAGTCAGACAGACAGAGCTCCCTCTCAAGTTTGAAAACACTACTGAGGATCCGTTCGATGCAGCTAGCTGTCTGTGACTCTAGATTTGGTTGACACGATCAAAAAGACCAAGTCCCAGGAGGATTTCCATGTAAAGTGTTGTAATTATCATCTCTGTGGAGCAGACAAGACATCTAAACGGATTCACCTCCGTGTTTTCACATGCACATAGATTATGGTCTACGACAAGGCAGGCATTAAATGGCAATGAAGTCAGTGTAAGTACACTCTTAGAAAAAAGGGTTCCAAAAGGGTTATTCAGCTGTCCCCATAGGAGAACACTTTTTGGTTCTAGGTAGAACCATTTATGGTTCCGGGAAGAGCTCTTTTGGTTTCTATGTAGAACCCTCTGTGGACATAGTTCTACATGGAAACAAAAAGGGTTCTACCTGGAACCAAAAAGCATTCTTCAAAGGGTTCTCCTATGGGGACAGCTGAAGAACCCTTTAAGGTTCTAGGTAGTACCTTTTTTTCTAAGAGTGTACAATGGAAGTGTGCTGTAGCCGTGCTTGACTCTATTTGACTCTAGAATCTGCACCCTGCTGGTTTAAACCTGCAGTCCCAACGTGCTAAAAGGGATACTTTGGGTATTCGGCCCTTTATCTACTTCCCCATAGCAGATACCATAGACTTCTAGTCATTGTGCTAACGCTAGTTAGCATTGGCTTGCAAAACTACCTCACTGACGAAATCTCCTTTAAAGTTAAAGGGATACTTTGGGATTGTGGCAGTGAGGTAGTTTCACGAGCCAACGCTAACTCTCGTTAGCGCAATGACTAGAAGTCTATGGTATAATTTAATTGTGTCAATCTAATTGTGTCATTATGAACGTTATCTGCATTGTAATATTCAATTTTGTGCGACTCAAGCCCTTATTTTCCGTGTGCGCATGCTCAGGCTACACAGAGAAATATCATAGATGATAGGGGAAAGCTCTTGAGTCGCACAAAATAGAATATAACGTTGTGGAAAAAGTTAATAATGACACAACTGCATGTGTACAACATCTAAAGACCTGCATCACTATACTGAGAGTGTTGCCATTTCTGAAAGGGCATGTTTGTTGATGTTTTATCTAAGCCCTGACACTGCAGAACGAGCATGAGGAAGTAATAATGACATAATATGTGCCATTTAGTAGACGCTTTTATCCAAAGTGACTGACAGTCATGCTTGTTTACATTTTAAGTGTGTATCACTGGTTGGGTAAGTTTCTCAAAAACAAGTGAAATTGCTAAAAAAAAGAATCTGGACTCTATAAAGTTAACTTCTCCTTTAAGGCAATTCCTTCTGGAGACTGATCTCTAGGGTAATTTTCAATTACTTGTTGGAATAATCACTGATCTGACATGACTGGATTGGTGTAACATGCTGTTATGGAACACCTGCTGTCAAATCAATGTTTATTGGTCACGTACACAGATTTGCAGATACTATCGCAAGGGGCAGCGAAATGCTTGTGTGTCTACAGTAGCTTCAACAGTGCAGTAATAACTAGCAATACACAACAATACACACACACAATCCACAAAGTAAAATGAAAGAAATTAAGAAATATCAGAACGAGCCTTCAGAGTCTCTACACTATATGACCAAATGAATGTGGACACCTGCTCGTTGAACATCTCATTCCAAAATCATGGGCATTAATATGGAATTGGTCCCCCTATTGCTGCTATAACAGCCTCCACTCTTCTGGGAAGGCTTTCCACTAGATGTTGGAACATTTCTGCGGAGACCACAAGAGCATTAGTGAGGTCGGGCACTGATGTTAGGCGATGAGGCCTGGCTCGCAGTCCCAAAGGTGTTCGGATGGGGTTGATGTCAGGGCTCTGTGCAGGCCAGTCAAGTTCTTCCACACTGATCTCGACCAAACCATTTCTGTATGGACCTCGCCTTGTTCTTAGGGGCACTGTCATGCTGAAACATGAAAGGGCCTTCCCCAAACTCTTGCCACAAAGTTGGAAGCACAGAATCGTCTAGAATGTCACTGTACGCTATATTGTTAAGACATCCCTTCACTGGAACTAAGGGCCCTAGCCCGAAACTATGAAAAACAGCCCCAGACCATTATTCCTCCTCCACCAAACTTTACAGTTGGCACTATGCATTGGGGTAGGTAGCGTTCTCCTGGCATCCGCCAAACCCAGATTCCTCCATCTGACTGCCAGATAGTGAAGAGTGATTAATCAGTCCAGAGAACGCATTTCCACTGCTCCAGTATCCAATGGTGGCGAGCTTTATACCACTCCAGCCGATGCTTGGCATTGTGCATGGTGAGCTTAGGCTTGTGTGCGGCTGCCCAGCCATGAAAACCCATTTCATGAAGCTCCCGATGGAAAGTTATTGTATTGATGTTGCTTCCAGAGGCAGTTTGGAATTCGGTATTGAGTGTTGCAACAGAGGACAGATGATTTATTTTTATACGATACGTGCGTCAGCACTCGGCTGTACCGTTCTGTGAGCTTGTGTGGCCTACCACTTCGCGGCTGAGCCATTGTTGCTCCTAGACATTTCCACTTCACAATAACAGTGACCGGGGCAGCTCTAGCAGGGCAGACATTTTATGAACTGACTTGTTGGTAGTCACTGAGCTCTTCAGTAAGGCCATTTTACTGCCAATTTTTTTGTCTATGGAGATTGCATGGCTGTGTGCTAGATTGTATACACCTATAAGCAATAGGTGTGGCTAGAAACTTGAAGAACCTTTGGCATTGACTACAATATTGAGTCATCTTATGTATGACGCTACAAGCTTGGCACACCTGTATTTGGGGACTTTCTCTCATTTTTCTCTGCAGATCCTCTCAAGCTCTGTCAGGTTGGATGGGGAGCGTTGCTGCACAGCTTTTTTTAGGTCTCTCCAGAGATGTTCGATCGGGTTCAAGTCCGGGCTCTGGCTGGGCCACTCAAGGACATTAAGAGACTTGTCCAGAAGCCACTCCTGTGTTGTCTTGGCTGTGTGCTTAGGATCGTTGCCCTATTGGAAGGTGAACTTCGCCCCAGTCTGAGGACCTGAGCACTCTGGAGCAGGTTTTTTTCAAAGATCACGCTGTACTTTGCTCCGTTCATCTTTCCCTCGATCCTGACTAGTTTCCCGGTCCCTGCCGCTGAAAAAAATCCCCACAGCATGGTGCTGCCATGCTTCACCGTAGGGATGGTGCCAGCTTTCCTCCAGACGTGATGCTTGGCATTCAGGCCAAAGAGTTCAATCTTGGTTTCATCAGACCAGAGAATCTTGTTTGTCATGGTCTGAGAGTCCTTTAGGTGCCTTTTGGCAAACTCCAAGCAGGCTGTCATGTGCCTTTTACTGAGGAATGGCTTCCGTCTGGCCACTCAACCATAAAGGCCTGATTGGTGGAGTGCTGCAGAGATGGTTGTCCTTCTGGAAGGTTCTCCCATCTCCACAGAGGAACTCTGGAGCTCTGTCAGAGTGACCATCGAGTTCTTGGTCACCTCCCTGACCTAGGCCCTTATCCCCCGATTGCTCAGTTTGGACAGGCGGCCAGCTGTAGGCTCTAGAAACAGTCTTGTTGGTTCCAAACTTCTTCCATTTAAGAATGATGGAGGCCACTGTGTTCTTGGGGATCTTCAATGCTGCAGAAATGTTTTGGTACCCTTCCCCAGATCTGTGCTCGACACAATCCTGTCTCGGAGCTCTCCGGACAATTCCTTTGACGTCATGGCTTGATTTTTGCTCTGACATGCACTGTCAGCTGTGGGACCTTATATAGACAGGTGTGTGCCTTTCCAAATCATGTCCAATCAATTGAATTTACCACAGGTGGACTACAATCAAGTTGTAGAAACATCTCAAGGATGATCAATGGAAACAGGATGCACTTGAGCTCAATTTAGCATCTAATAGCAAAACCTGTTTTCCTTTTGTCTTTATTGGGTATTGTTTTTAATTTTAGAGTAAGGCTGTAATGTAACAAAATGTGGAAAAAGTCAAGGGGTCTGAATACTTTCCGAGGGCACTGTATATATATTGAGTAGTTACTGTACATAGGATGACCCATATTTAGAACACTGTATAAACACAGTTCAATGACTCTATGTCTCCTATTGGGCTGTGTTAGATCAGTGGTTACCTCAAAGAATGGAGGCATGGGAGGAAGTAAGTGACGAAGGAATAGGGTTGATGAATCTAACTAAACGACCCCTACATCTGGCAGAGCGTACCTTTGTAGTGAGGTGGTGGTGTCTTGTGGAGAAAAATGACACCATGCTTTGTTAACTAAATGCATTTGAAAATACAGTTTTTGGTTTATTTTCTCTGTGGTTGTTTCTATGAGAGCTTGTAAATAGCTGGGGCAGAGCCTCAGACTCATCCACCAGAGTGGATCCCAGTGGACTTTCCCTCAGCGTTAGTTCACTCATGTTATGAAATGTTCACACTTCATGGCTCTCACTACAATATTATCAAAGCAATCACAGAGGCTGGGGCTATATGCCCCCACTGGCCGGCTGTCTGTCTGTGTGCATTGGTGTATTAGCTTCTGAATATCAATACAAGTCATCCTACACATGCCATTTTTCTGTGAGAAAATATTGTTCATCGATAGGAATGAATCTCAGATTACTCAACGCGTTACAATATTGTGGCTTTGAAGTGGTCTACGTGGGAGAGGGCCAGTCTGTCTGGGTGGACATGGAAATTATGGAATGGATGTAGCATTGATGAATGTAGAAATAGTCTGGCACCCTGGCTAGCTTTGAAACAGTCTGGCACGGATAAATCAATGCTCAATAAATGAAATGGGGATTTGTTTGGTCCCTAACTGCTCCATACACATACATTCATTTCAGATGTGGTATGAACAGAACTCTTTCAATACGCTTTTATTGTATGGGAGTATTCAAGGTTACTAATTGAACAGGATACTGCATCTAGGAAACAACAGAAGAAAAACAGCCACTGCTTTATAACACAGAAAAATACAAAATAGCTTCAGGGTCAACTTTTTCTCGAGAATATGTAAGGCACACAAGTTTGAAGGAGGCAAATAAGTGATGTTTGAAAATGTTTATACTAAAACAGCACCTTGAGCATCCGAGAGAGGTAAGTACACACCTTGAACCATAGAGACACAAAAGGCTAATTAAATATGATATTTACTTCAATGCTGTGCCTTGAAATTATAATCCTCTAAGTGGTGGCTGTACTTCTGTATGTCCTTTCCATGACTGGTTGATTAACCTCAGAAGAACAGCTTCTCGTGTCTACAGGTGCACTCTAATCGAGTGGGCTATGCAACTTTGAGAAGATGGCTGCCGCACCAAGTGTTCTCAGAGCATAGATACAGTGCCTTAATGTATTCCCTGTTCAACAAAAATCTGTATTTTGCCAGTGGTCTAGAATTACTCAGACAGCAGAAATAGATCCAAGCATAATGGGTTGCTACTTGCTGCCTGTGTTCTGCTTGCAGCTCAGTTAATCTCATACTAACTAGATCTCACTGTTTTCATTGCTGGAGGTACAGTACGATGTATCCTGATGCTTGGTGTTCCTCAAATTGGACTGGGTTGGGAACGGGTTGCAAGACTTGAATATTAGAACACTCAATTTAGAAAATTCCTTCCTTTAGATCATTTTGAGGCAGTTTACAAATGGACCAAAAGGTGACAGTCTAAGACGGAGGTCTCCATACTCAGAGGGCTGCTGTGAGTGCAGGATATTGCCTCAACATAGCTGATCAAAATGAGCAACTTATAATGGCCTCAATCTGGATCACCTTTAGTTGAATCAGATGTGTTAGTGCTAGGCTGGAACAAACACCTGCACACACTCTGACCAACTAGGACTGGGATTGGGAGAGGTGTATGGGTAGGTGCATTTCGTAAATCACACAAGTATTTCAGGACTGGCTAATTGCAGTACTGACTGGATACTAGTTGTCACATGAACAATATGCAGTTTTGTCCTAGGTGTCGTTTCCTTCACTCTTTCCTTGCTGCTTTGTCAAACAGTTATGTGAAGGCAAGAAGAGCACGTCAATAGGAGCTAGGTGGCCTTGCTGAATTAATAATAGCAAGGCGCTCTTCTGAAGCTGACTGCTTCCTGCACCATCAGCACCACTGTCAGTGTCTATTCACTCAGCACTGATGGAAACGTGTCCTTGAGTGAGACAGCAAGATGTGAACAATGAGAGAGGGAGAAGAATATCAGGGTGTGGAGATCAGCTTGCTTGGACAAAACTGTGGAACCCTATTGTTCCCAAACTCATAAAACAGTATTATGGAATTGCAAATGGTTTTCACAGAAAAATACATCACTTCTGGTATGACAATACCGTTTTTGGAAATGCAGTGACTGGAATTGTTTTGGAGTGTTTGTATAGAAGTTGAACAATGAATAATAATAAAATAAATTCTACTGCATCATTGATTGTATGTTGTTTTACTCCATGTGTAACTCTGTGTTTTTGTATGTTGTCGAACTGCTTTGCTTTATCTTGGCCAGGTCGCAATTGTAAATGAGAACTTGTTCTCAACTTGCCTACCTGGTTAAATAAAGGTCAAATAAAATAAATAAATAAATAAAAATATGTGCTCATCCACTTCAATTCTAACAGTCATAAACTGGTCTGTAACTTACTGTATGTAACTTATCATTGCGAATAATGAGCTATTTGTTAACTGAGAAAAGTACATATATTTTACCTCTCTGGTGTATGTGACAATCAAACGATATTGTCACACACACACATATACATATACATATACATACATATATATATATATATATATATATATATATATATATATATATATATATATATATATATATATATATATATATATATATATATATATATATATATATATATATATATATATATATATATATATATATATATATATATATATATATATATATATATATATATATATATAGTACCAGTCAAACATTTGGAAACACCTACTCATTCAAGGGTTGTCTGTTTGAGCTGTTCTTGCCATAATATGGACTTGGTCTTTTACCAAATAGGGCTATCTTCTGTATACCACCCCTACCTTGTCACAACACAACTGATTGGCTCAAACGCATTAAGAAGGAAAGAAATTCCACAAATGAACTTTTAACAAGGCACACTTGTTAATTGAAATGCATTTCAGGTGACTACCTCATGAAGCTGGTTGAGAGAATGCCAAGAGTGTGCAAAGCTGTGATCAAGGCAAAGGGTGGCTACTTTGAAGAATCTCAAATATAAAATATATTTTGATTTGTTTAACACTTTTTTGGTTACTACATGATTTCATGTGTTATTTCATAGTTTTGATGTCTTCACTATCATTCTACAATGTAGAAAATAGTACAAAATAATGAAAAACCCTTGAATGAGTAGGTGTGTCCAAACTTTTGACTGGTACTGTATATACAGTATATTATCCTATATCAGCCAAACTGTATGTGCAGTACTGCAGTATAATAATTTTGATCGTACTGAGGCATCTGCACTGAGGCAACCCGCTATTGATAATATCTATTCATAGGCCTATTATTTTCAAAAACATCAACAAAAATGTTAAGTCTTTCATGATGTCATGTTAACTGATTTACTCATTCCAGTGGTGCATTCCATACCAAACTGACAAAAACCTTGAGGTATGAGTGCCTCAAGGACTTTCCAGTAATTACACAAATGGAGAGAGAGAGAGACGTCGTTCCCATTCCAACTGAGTGTGTGTGAGATCAGAGAAAGTTTATTTGTTACTGTTTTCAAACGGAGGAGATGATCATCCAGCGTTGTGGTAAAAAAATATTGTAGGCCTAGTACATAGTCAGCTGTTCTATCACGCTTGAAATTATGTCTGAGGGGGGAAAGAACAGTGTTCGTTGTTTGAAGTAACGTCTTTGTTGTTGTAATATCGCAAATGGACATGGCAGTTTCACGGATTCCAACTTTAATATCGATTCAGGAAATAATAAAGCATGACATTGTCATCTGAAGGCAAAATGGCGGTGTGAGAATACAATAGTCCAAATAGAACCAGAGGCCCTGGACTCATATCACATTCTATCCTATCTGCTCTGGGGCTCTCCCTGGGCACAAACTCCAGACTTCGACTTGAACTGACATTTACAGGCAAAGGTTCTGTAAATTTGCTTTTAAAATCTATATGCATGGCATTTCTCTTCCTCTCACTGATTTGAGGGTAAGTGAACCAAATAGATTTGTTAGTGGTTGTCAAATTACAGGCCCAAAAGTGATGCAATGCATGTAATAGTTATAGCAAATCCATCATAGGGGAAAAATAATACATTTCTAGGCAAGTAACATCTAACAAGGGAAGGCCAGAAATTACATTTATATCATGCCATGTAAAGGTTGAGTGTTCTAAAATTAGATTACTTTGTATTAAGCTTGTAATGTTCCCACACACCCTCTCCTACCATCATCAGGCACGGAATTGAACTGTGGCAGCGACTGCCATCTGTTGGATAGTGATGGAACTGTATGTTGTTGTGCTAATATCCCAGCCAGGGACAGCAGATACCTGTTGGACAGATATAGGGACAACATGCCCTTTGCCCTGCCATAGTACTCTCCTGACTTTATTCATCGAGTGATTCTCCACTGCATGTCAGACGGACCATTACATCGCTGTCGAAGGCGACTTCCCTCCCGTTTTATTGCTTATGTCCGTTGTTGATTGTAGGCTAATCAGGAGAAGATGTCCTGAATCAGAGTTCGACATAGGCACTGCTGTAACACTTGTGTTATTATTATGGTGATTTATGTGGCTTGTTGTAGTGATATCGATTTTCTCTTCACTTGTAATTGTTATATTACCACTTCAAGGATACACTTTTTCTAGACTTTTGGCTCCCTTCAAGTAAAAGAGCCGGAACATTTGGCTAACAAACGTCGTTTTTTGAACCTTCATTTAAGTAGGCAAGTCAGTTAAAACCTGTTGAGGCCACGGGTTAGCAATGAACCCTGAGACGGGATTGCTAGCAAGGCTGGAAATTCAAAACATCAAAAATCTAATAATTTAAATTTCTCAAACAATCAACTATTTTACACCATTTAAAAGATAAACATCTCCTTAATCTAACCACATTGTCCGATTTTCAAAGAGGCTTTACGGCAAAAGCATAAAGTTAGATTATGTTAGGACAGTGCATAGCCACAAAAGTACAAACATCCATTTTCAATTCAAGGTCAGGCGTCACCAAAAGCAGAAACCAGCTAAAATTATGCACCAACCTTTGACAATCTCCATCAGATGACACTCCTAGGACATTATGTTATACAATACATGCATTTTTTGTTCCATCAAGTTCATATTTATATCCAAAAACCGCATTTTACAGTAGCTGTGAAATTCTGATTTTTTTCTTCTCTGAAATGCTTCCGGTGAACAACGTTACAATTTTCAAAATTACTATTCGAAAACATTGGTAAATTATAATATTGTCATTCAAATAATTATAGTTTAACATTTCGTAAATGATACTGTCTTGCCAGATTTCAAAATAACTTTACTGGGAAATCACAAGTTGCAATAAACCAGGTGCTGTGCTAAGAACAATAAGCTAGCCTAATTAGCTTAGCATCATCTTGTAACCATGTAATATCAATAATACTATTGTCAATAATCCATTACCTTTGATTATCTTCATCCATTGGCAGTTCCAGGAATTCCAGGTCCACAACAAATGTGGTTTCTTTTGACAAAGTTCATAATTGATGTCCAAAGAACTCCAAGTTGTTCCATGTTGTTAGCGCTTCGGTGGCTACTAAAAAGTAGCGCGGGGGGGGTGTGTGAAGTCACGGCAAAAAGTTAAAAAAGTTACAAAAATAATCTATTTATGTTTGTTCAAACATGTCAAACGTTGTTTAGCATCAATCTTTAGAGCCATTTTTAACGTGAAACATCAGTAATGTTTCAACCCGACCTCACCTGTGTCTAGAAAAACGTTTTTGAAAACTGTCCCGTGTCTCATGATGCGCAGGTGCAGGCCATAATGGAAGTGACGACATCCCACAGACGTCAACTTCAATGCATTCTTATTTGCTCCCTGTTAATCATGGAAGCTTCAAACAACTTTATAAAGATCGCTGACATCTAGTGGAATCCGTAGGAGTTGCGAACTGAATCCTTTCTCACTATGGTATCTAATAAACAATGACACTAAATAGTACAGCCACAAAATTCTCATTTTTTTAAATCTATTTTTCTCAGGTTTTTGCCTGCAATATGAGTTTTGTTATACTTACAGACACCATTGAAACTGTTTTAGAAAATTCAGAGTGTTTTCTATCCGAATGTGTTAATAATATGCATATCCTAGCTTCTGAGTTGGTGTAGGAGGCAGTTAAAAATGGGCACGTATTTTTTTCAAAATTCTCAATACTGCCACCGTGGCCCGTAGAGGTTAAGAACAAATGTACAATGATGGTCTACCCCGGCCAAACCTGGACGACGCAGTGACTCCCAATCTCGGCCGGATGCGATACAGCCTGGATTCGAACCAGGGACTGTAGTGACGCCTCTTGGACTAATATGCAGTACCTTAGACCGCTGCGCCACTCGGGAGCATTTACCCAGAACAACAGAACAATTAAAGAAAATGCAAATGTCCAATGTACAGCCCAGAAGGTAGGCTACCATTATGTCAGATCGTGAAATGCATGTTCAAATACATTTGTACCTGGCAAAATTATTAGATGGCCTGAAAAACTAAAACAAAAAAATAGTACCAATATGCAAATGAGGTAGCCAAATGAACGGTTCATTCATCCGATGTGATTCGGCTCCCGACGTTCACCAAAAAGATCAGTTCAAAAAGAACCATTCGTTCGCGAACGACCCATCACTATATTATGTCAAATTGCAGCAACAGGTGTGAGCCTGATAAAGTTTTGTTTCTAAATTTATCGAGACTGCGGGCAGGGAATTAGGCTAGGCCTATGCCTACCTGTGAGTGGGAAAGAAAGGGAAGGGTATAGCCTAAATAAAATGTGTCTAGTGTTTTTCAATGATTTATCTTTGTATTGATAAATAGGATATGGATTGTAATTATTCCATAGATTCTACATATTCTGCCCACGTGGTTGGCCATTGGTCGCCTCCAGGGAGCGCCCTACACCTGCCAGTGTCCACTGTAGACTGTCACCTTTCATAGCACTAATGAATGACGTCGAACAATAACACCCTGCCCGCCTACCTTTCTTACCAACCGACTCACTGTTAATCGAAGCAGAAGTTTGACAGCTCAGCTTTTACCCCAGGCCGTCCTTTGAGAACGCACCGTTGCCTGCGGAAGAAATTGTCTCTCCTTTTTCATGAACGACCACTGTAGTAGGGAACGCCAGGTAAATAGGATCTTTCTCTGCAGGCTATATGGAGCGCGCGCTTGTTATGAGGAATTCGATGAGTCGATAGTGTCACATATTTATTCTGTCTGGGGAGTTTATTCTGGACATTTGTATTGTTTTAAACGGGCGCTTAAAGGGATATAACCATGTCGAGGGACCCTGAAGAAGTGAACAAACTCACCGAAAGTACATACAAGGTAAACGACCGTATGAGACCATGTGTTGTTTGAATCAATGTACCATAATTAACTGTGAATTAACCTTTTATGAGATACCATAAATGGTCGGGCTTTCCCCGTGAAAACACCTCCCATATAAACACCTGCAATGTTGTTTTACTATGTAGGGTAATAACTTCCTCAGTTGCCAGAATTCCCGAAAGTGGTGTTGATAACAGGTTGCTCACTACTTGTGTCACCCAAATATTGTAGGCCTATAGCCAGAAAGACTATATATACAAAAGTATGTGGACACCCCTTCAAATTAGTGGATTAGACTACTTCAGCCACACCCGTTGCTGACAGTTGAGCTGCCCCAGTCAATTGTAAGTGCTGTTATTGTGAAGTGGAAACTTCTAGCTCAGCTGCGAAGTGGTAGGCCACAAAAGCTCACAGAACTGGACCGCTGAAGCACGTAGCACATAAAAATCCTCTGTCCTCGGTTGCAACACTCACTACCGAGTTCCAAACTGCCTCTGGAAGCAACGTCAGCACAAGAGCTGTTCGACGTGAGCTTCATGAAATAGGTTTCCATGGCCAAGCAGCCGCCCACAAGCCTAAGCTCACCATCCACAATGCCAAACGTCGGCTGGAGTGGTGTAAAGTTCGTTGCCGTTGGACTCTGGAGCAGTGAAAACACGTTCTCTGGCGTGATGAATCAAGCTTCACCATCTTGCAGACCGACGGACTAATCTGTGTTTGGCGGATGCCAGGAGAACACTACCTGCTCAAATGCATAGTGCCAACTGTAAAGTTTGGTGGAGGAGGAATAATGGTCTGGGGCTGTTTTTCATGCTTTGGGCTGGGCCCCTTAGTTCCAGCGAAGGGCACTCTTAACGCTACAGCTTACAATGACATTCTAGACGATTCTGTGTTTCCAACTTTGTGGCAACAGTTTGTGGAAGGCCTTTTCCTGTTTCAGCATGTCAATGCCCCTGTGCACAAAGCAAGGTCCATATAGAAATAGTTTGTTGAGATCGGTGTGGAAGAACTTGACTGGCCTGCACAGAACCCTGACCTCAACGCCATCGAACACCTTTGGGATGAATTGGAACGCCGACTGCGATCCAGGCCTAATTGCCCAATATCAGTGCCCGACCTCACTAATTCTCTTGTGGCTGAATGGAAGCAAGTCCCCGCATTAATGTTCCAACATCTAGTGGAAAGCCTTCCCAGAAGAGTGGAGGCTGTTATAGCAGCGGAGGGGGGGGACTCCATATTATGCCCATGATTTTGGAATGAGATGTTCGATGAGCAGGTGTCAACATACTTTTGGTCGTGTAGTGTACTATGCTATGCGTGTACAGTAGACACACATGCCATAGGCTACTAAGAACATTATGTAGAGGAGAGATGGGCAACTGTGAAGCAATTGGGGGCCACAGAAAATGGGAACTCCTCATGAGGGGCCGCAGTGGCTCGTGTGTCTGCGTACCCACATCCACACCCACACATGCAGTCAGAGCAGCCCTAGCCGAAGATCATTTAAAAAAAAGTTTGCGTTAATTTCCTGCAATTGTACACATTTTGCCATTGGGTGGGGACAAATGTTTGCAGTATTTAAGTATATTAGATGATCAATGGGTCCCCCGGTTGGTAATTCCACCATGCTTAGCTTGCCGTTAGATTCATTTACCAATCTAAAAAAATGTTAGCTGACATGGGCTAATCGAGTGACTGACATAACAAGCGATCTGGTGATGCACAACCACATTTCTAAAATTGATCCGCAGGCCGCCTGTTGCCCATCCCTGATGTAGAGGCACAAAACATAATACTTCTGTCGTGAGAGGCTTCAGTTAGCCTACACCACTTGTGCCTAGCATCATTGAGCAGGCTTTCAAGTAGCCTACTGTCTACTTAAGACTGTAACCTATACAGTTAAGTTCACTGTGATAATGAATAAGGGTTGTCCTAACTATACCCTTCTCATAGTGTAGCCCAGCTGTGATGTATTGTCATGATTTCATCAGCTACACTTGCCGTTAGGCAGGGTCTGGGTGGTTAGAGGGAATAGACAGAATAGAAAGCATAATAGCAGAGAAGTACTCCCCCTCATTGTTTTCTCCACCACATTTAATCCTTTTTTATCCCATCGTTAGTTCCCTAATGTCCGTTGACCACGCACCAGCTGTGTCAGTTAATGGCCTCTCATTTTGACAGATGAGTAGGTGGTATAAAATCTATTGCTGGGAAAGCTGTCTTTTTTTGGGGGGAAAACTTTCTATCAGTCTCTGTTGTCTTGGGTCCCTTTTTTTCTACATTTGAGTATCACAAATGCTACTTACAGTATTATATCAGAATACCATTACCCTAAGTGTTACAGTATCCACATCAATGGATTAATCTGACACTTGTCAAAGCCATTGGAAAACCAGTTTTTAGTAGTCATACCCATTAATTAACCCCCTAGAGTCGATGTCCTCCGCGCACCCGCATCATAACAAAATCCCCATCAAATCCGCCTGTTTAAGCCAGAGATATCTGGTGGCCGAGCTACAGCTGTGTTTGTCAGACCATGAGACATCCTGAAAATCACTCTTCTCACAAAAACATCTGTAGTGTCCGAACGGTTTGGCCTACAGATGAGACTCCCACGAACACGGTGTTCTTCTTTTATCACAAGCATGCTTACAAGACTCGTCTGAATGTAACCTGGTACCAGTTAAAACATTTATTGAAATATATGGAATTATTTTAGTGCCCCAAAAAAAAGGGGTTAAATATGGATAAAAATATAATACCAATTATTTCCTGATCTTTCTTATATCTCTAAGATATAGGACAGGCACTTTAAAACAAACTTCCTTTTGATGTATTTTTCCATGTATGGGTCTGTTATTCAATGCATTTCGATGGGCTAATAGCAGTAAGGCCAAATTCAGTGTTTCATCAAATATATAATTTTTGATACCTATAGGGGTCCTAATATCAAATCAAGCTTTATTTATATAGCACATTTCAGACATGAATGCAACGCAATGCGCTTCACAGGAAGAAACATAAGAAAAAAAAAAAAATGTACTACACAACAAACATAAGAGGATAAAAACGAAAGAATAACAGTAGAAACTGAAAGACGAAAAAAGCACCCTAAGGAAAAGCAAAAATAAGAGGAAAGCTAAAAAGATTCCAGACTCTTAAGGATTAATTAGCTATTACTGTGTAACTCGCTCTGCTTGGTGTCAAGTGTTGCACCCTCACAGTGCACACACTCCACAGGTTGTTGAGTGATAGGGTGTGCTCTCTCTCTTTCTCTCTGCGATATGAAAGAAAGAAGGAACAAGTGGATGCCTTGATGTGCCTCACTTACATTGAAGTCCACCTCAGAGAGCAGTTAGACTGAGTTAGACTTTGGTCCCCTGAGACAGTCAGAACAGGAACAGAACAGCCCCCCATTAGCTCCTCTCTCTCCTTGAGGTGATGATGAAACGGAGGGGAAACTGTCCACAGGTTTAATTATTTAGCTACAGGGTTTGACTGTGGTAAGATTAGACAGCGCCCCTCTCCTACTCCAACATCACCAGTTAGGTCTCAGTGGTAGGCAAGTCAACTGAGCCGCTCCTGACTGCTTCTCATGCTTATTAACATGGCCTTTATTCCTAATATGATGTGAGTACATGCAACAGAGGATCCATGAGGGTTGAAATGGTCCTATTTAAAATATTACCTGGGAGCCAAGCAGCATTATGCAGGTTTTTATTTCCTTCTGAATAATAGAGACCTGCTTGAGCATAGTAATGGCAGAATTATAACCTGCCTATGTATTACAACATACATATTTGCCGTGCTCTCTAAAATAAGAAGTTTACTGCCAAATCAGTTGACTCACCAGTGAATTGCATACTGTCTACTTTTCATTGTGTAGTCTACTGTTTACTGTGTGACTGCATAGCCATAACGTACTGCATTAGATTCTCCTCCTGCTTTGTTCATACCAAGACGGTACGGATATGCTACTATGGATTTATATATCATTTCCCGGGTTCCTGGGTGTAACTCACCCTTATCTTTCCAAACAGTAGCTAAACATGATATAACAGGGCATGTCATTAATAAATAAGAAAGCTGTCAAATAAGAGAAGTGTGTACAGGAAGAAAGACCCCTGAGACAATGATCATGATCCCACAGAGAATCAATTATATAGGATAACGGAGCTGACTTTACTGGTCCCCAAGGATCCATATCAGTCAAATCCATTGTCATTTTATTGAATGGAGGCTCCTGGGAAAATGAAGAAAATATGACAGAGACTTCTCAGAGAGACCTTGCGTTCCTGATTTATTGAAATCCATTGGAGCTGTCAATCAAAAAAGCCTCTTGATATTGGAAATGATCTCTAAACATGCATAATAACATGCATCACTCTCTCGCTTTTTTAAAAAAAAATTATTTCCTCTTCTTTCTCTCCATCTACTCCCATATTCTGTTTCCATTTTTGTCTCTTTCTCAGTCAGAGGAATGGGAGTGTTGCCATTGGAATGCAGATGAAAGCCAGAGTGTAGGCCACAGTCCTTTGTCAATCTCTGGTTAATCATTGGCTGCTTTGGTCATAGTTTGTAGAGCTAACTGTATTAGTTTAGTTTAGAGGTCATTAGTCACATGCACAGGTTAGCAGATGTAATTGCAGGGTACAGGGAAATTCTTAAGCTCCAACAGTGCAGGTCAAGAGAAGTGAATGGGACAATAACACAAATTATAATATACAGTTATTTACAACTGTAACAATGATAAATGTCTATGGGGGGGGGGGGGGGGGGGCAAGTAGCTGACTAGTGGTGGCTATTCAGCAGCCTGATGGTCTGGGGGTAGAAGCTATTGGCCAGTGTGTCAGTTTTAGCCATGATGCTCTTATACAGAGAGATGTAAGTGGGGAGAACAGGCCGTGCCTGAGATCCCTGAGGTTCTTCTTGGTCTTCCTGTGACACCTGGTGTTGGAGGTGACCTGTAGGGCAGGCAGTGTGCACCCAATGGTGCGTTGGTCTGAGTCCCACCCTCTGTAGCCGTGTGAATGGTGTACCTACTCACTCACTGACTCCTTTCCCCTCGCTCGTTTAATCAATCACTCTATATGTCAGTCACTTTGTCACCAACTCACTCACTCACTCACTCCCAAACACTAAAGAGAGAAAGTGAGAAAAGGCTGAGTCATGTTGATGTGACGGTGACCCCATTTAACCCAACTACCCATCTTCTCTCCTCTTCCCAGAATGTAATGGAACAGTTCAACCCTGGGCTCAGGAACCTGGTCAACCTGGGGAAGAGCTATGAGAAATCAGTGGCAGGTGAGCAGCCGTCTTATTACTGAACTGTCCTGTACTGTATTGTACTATACTGTACCTATTCTATTGCCATGGCAGGTTACTTGGTTACCAGAACATGTCTCTGACCAACATTTACCTTCAGTTATCTCATGCATTAGTCATAGATGGTTCATTGTTTAAAGCTGTGTTATATGTAGAATAAACAGTAGGTCTGATTTTAAATTCAGGGTGCTTGTGTAGTAGTTCTTTTACACTCTGCATTTCCACATTTTTTAAAGCAATACTTATTTTTTTACAGCGATGAGCCTGGCTGGAAAGGTGTACTTTGACGCGGTCTCTAAGATCGGAGAGAATGCTGCGGTCTCTCCTGTCTCCAGGGAGTTGGGTAAGTCTTACCTCCCTGGCCATGTTACAGTCCATATCTGAACGTCTCACATTTAACTCCATTGAGACCCTTGGTGGACCTCTTTTGGATCTCTTATTGATCTTTGTAGATGCATCACCTATCCCCTTGGTGAGGGGGATGGTGCCAATAGTCCCTCCCATCCCAACGCCTCCATCAAACCCAGCTGTGGAGCTGAGCTTTGGCTGGACTGTACTGTATGTACATGAGTTCTACTCCAACGTGGTCACCAGCCAGACAATAGCTCCAGTAAAGTGGCACACATACACCTTAAATATACTACACCTCCAACTGGGATTAAATCCCATGGTGGAAAACTACACTGATTTGACTTGCTCTGCCCGTGATCACACCAATACACTTTAGCACAGCAAGGATCCACATCTGTCCCCTGAATCTGGATGCTCTTTGCAGCCCAGCGTGTGTGTGTGTGTGTGTGTGGTACTGTCTGGGCTTCCCTGCTGCACTGGGACAAGCTGCTGATTAAATCCTGCTGCACAGTAAGACTGAGCTTTACTTGTTTTCCTACATTATCGGGACCTCAATGTCCTATCAATTCACCTGAATGTCCTGAATTTGTTCAGGTTTTTAATTTGTTCAAATGCTATTTTAACCTTAAGGTTTTGGGGTTAGGTGTTAGATTCAGGGTTTGGGAAAATATGATTTTTAATGGTCAAACATTTGTACACTCCAAAAAGTCGGAAACAAAGCTGTGTGTGTCATGGTTTTCGTTAGCTGGTAATTGCTGGCTTTTGGCCAATAAAATAAATGAAAAGACAATAAATAAAATTGTTGCTGGCCAAATTGACCGGGAGAAAGAACAATATTCTGTATTAATTTTTATTCATTGATGGAAATACCAGTCCATGTAAACACATTTGATGTCATGCTTATTAGTTTACAGGTTAATTTGCATAATTTAGTTGATTTAAATTGGCGCGTGTATTTTTGTTAGTGGTTATGTAGGCTATCGTATTTATCCAACACAACTGTCACACACGAGCAGCATACAGAGCCTATTTTGAGTGGAATTTCTGCTGCAGCGCCTCAGCTGGTTGCTGCTGGAGTAAAACCATAGCCATGGGATGTAGGGGTGCTGCAGCACCCCCTGATAAATCACCATAAATATATTAAAAAACATTAGGAAGAAAATGCTGTAAGGGCTTCTGTTGTCTCTGGTAAGGCTATGATGTTAGGGCACAGGAGGTTGGTGGCACCTTAATTGGGGAGGACGGGCTCGTGGTAATGACTGGAGCGGAATCGGTGGAATGGTATCAAATACATCAAACATGGTTTCCATGTCTTTGATGTCATTCCATTTGCTCCGTTCCAGCCCTTATTATGAGCCGTCCTCCCCTCAGCAGCCTCCACTGTGTTTGGGGTTCTGCTGTCTCTGGTAAACTATGCTGTTAGGGGTTCTGCTGTCTCTGGTAAGCTATGCTGTTAGGGGTTCTGCTGTCTCTGGTAAGCTATGCTGTTAGGGGTTCTGTTGTCTCTGGTAAGCTATGCTGTTTGGGGTTCTGCTGTCTCTGGTAAGCTATGCTGTTTGGGGTTCTGCTGTCTCTGGTAAGCTATGCTGTTAGGGGTTCTGCTGTCTCAGGTAAGCTATGCTGTTAGGGGTTCTGCTGTCTCTGGTAAGCTATGCTGTTAGGGGTTCTGCTGTCTCTGGTAAGCTATGCTGTTAGGGGTTCTGCTGTCTCTGGTAAGCTATGCTGTTAGGGGTTCTGCTGTCTCTGGTAAGCTATGCTGTTAGGGGTTCTGCTGTCTCTGGTAAGCTATGTTATTAGGGGTTCTGCTGTCTCTGGTAAGCTATGCTGTTAGGGGTTCTGCTGTCTCTGGTAAGCTATGCTGTTAGGGGTTCTGCTGTCTCTGGTAAGCTATGCTGTTAGGGGTTCTGCTGTCTCTGGTAAGCTATGTTGTTAGGGGTTCTGCTGTCTCTGGTAAGCTATGTTGTTATGGGTTCTGCTGTCTCTGGTAAGCTATGCTGTTAGGGGTTCTGCTGTCTCTGGTAAGCTATGCTGTTAGGGGTTCTGCTGTCTCTGGTAAACTATGCTGTTAGGGGTTCTGCTGTCTCTGGTAAACTATGCTGTTAGGGGTTCTGCTGTCTCTGGTAAAGCTGTGCTGTTAGGGGTTCTGCTGTCTCTGGTAAAGCTGTGCTGTTAGGGGTTCTGCTGTCTCTGGTAAAGCTGTGCTGTTAGGGGTTCTGCTGTCTCTGGTAAAGCTGTGCTGTTAGGCGTTCTGCTGTCTCTGGTAAGCTATGCTGTTAGGGGTTCTGCTGTCTCTGGTAAAGCTGTGCTGTTAGGCGTTCTGCTGTCCTCCATTGCAACTACCCTCCTCTGCTTTGCCTTTGTCCGCAGCAGTAACAGCAACCCAGTATGTGTGTTTCCATTGTCCAATTCTTTTTAATAGTGTACAATTTAATTCAATAGAACTTCCCCTAAGGGAAAATCTAAATAAAGGATTGCGGTACAGAACCCAGTCGGAGGCTGTCAGTAGCAGTTCTGGGTGTGTGTCTGTAGTTTCTATTCCTCCCGGTCCTGTAACTGATCCATGTGAAAGGGAACCACTTATAGGTGAGGCTTTGACCTCTCCACCCAGCTGAGTCACACTGACCGCTGGCCCTAATCCTCCCCCTGTGTCGGGGACAGTCAGGGAAAAGGTGCAGGGTGTGTAGAGTCCTCTGGTATGTGTCTAATATAGCCTAATGAAGGCTGTTAACCTAGAGCACTGACTGTGAATACAGCTGTTTATATACAGTGCATTCAGAAAATATTCAGACCCATTGACTTTTTCCAGATTTTGTTACGTTACAGCCTTATTTTAAAACTGATTAAAAAAAAAAAGTATCCTCATCAATCTGCACACAATACCCCATAATAACAAAGCAAGGTTTTTTGACAATTTTGCAAATGTGTATATACAGTGAGGGGGAAAAAGTATTTGATCCCCTGCTGATTTTGTACGTTTGCCCACTGACAAAGAAATGATCAGTCTATAATTTTAATGGTAGGTTTATTTGAACAGTGAGAGACAGAATAACAACAACAAAAAATCCAGAAAAATGCAAGTCAAAAATGTTATCAATTGATTTGCATTTTAATGAGGGAAATAAGTATTTGACCCCCTCTCAATCAGAAAGATTTCTGGCTCCCAGGTGTCTTTTATACAGGTAACGAGCTGAGATTAGGAGCACACTCTTAAAGGGAGTGCTCCTAATCTCAGCTTGTTACCTGTATAAAAGACACCTGTCCACGGAAGCAATCAATCAATCAGATTCCAAACTCTCCACCATGGCCAAGACCAAAGAGCTCTCCAAGGATGTCGGGGACAAGATTGTAGACCTACACAAGGCTGGAATGGGCTACAAGACCATCGCCAAGCAGCTTGGTGAGAAGGTGACAACAGTTGGTGCAATTATTCGCAAATGGAAGAAACACAAAAGAACTGGCAATCTCCCTTGGCCTGGGGCTCCATGCAAGATCTCACCTCGTGGAGTTGCAATGATCATGAGAACGGTGAGGAATCAGCCCAGAACTACACGGGAGGATCTTGTTAATGATCTCAAGGCAGCTGGGACCATAGTCACCAAGAAAACAATTGGTAACACACTACGCCGTGAAGGACTGAAATCCTGCACCGCCCGCAAGGTCCCCCTGCTCAAGAAAGCACATATACAAAATGGAGCTCTTTGGCATCAACTCAACTCGCCGTGTTTGGAGGAGGAGGAATGCTGCCTATGACCCCAAGAAAACCATCCCCACCGTCAAACATGGAGGTGGAAACATGCTTTGGGGGTGTTTTTCTGCTAAGGGGACAGGACAACTTCACCGCATCAAAGGGACAATGGACGGGGCCATGTACCGTCAAATCTTGGGTGAGAACCTCCTTCCCTGAGCCAGGGCATTGAAAATGGGTCGTGGATGGGTATTCCAGCATGACAATGACCCAAAACACACGGCCAAGGCAACAAAGGAGCAGCTCAAGAAGAAGCACATTAAGGTCCTGGAGTGGCCTAGCCAGTCTCCAGACCTTAATCCCATAGAAAATCTGTGGAGGAAGCTGAAGGTTCGAGTTGCCAAACATCAGCCTCGAAACCTTATTAACTTGGAGAAGATCTGCAAAGAGGAGTGGGAAAAAATGAACACTGAAATATTACATATACATAAGTACTCATACCCTTCACTCAGTACTTTGTTGAAGCTCCCTTGGCGGCGATTACAGCTTCGCGTCTTCTTGGGTATGACGCTACAAGCGTACAGCCTCGCGTCTTCTTGGGTATGACGCTACAAGCTTGGCACACCTATATTTCTTCTCTGCAGATCCTCACAAGCTCTGTCAGGTTGGATGGGGAGCATCACTGCACATCTGTATTCAGGTCTCTCCAGAGATGTTCGATCTGGTTCATGTCCAGGCTCTGGCTGGGCCACTCAAGGACATTCAGAGACTTGTCCTGAAGCCACTCCTGCATTGTCTTGGCTGTGTGCTAAGGGTTGTTGTCCTGTTGGAAGGTGAACCTTCACCCCAGTCTGAGCACTCTGTAGCAGGTTTTCGTCAAGGATCTCGCTGTACTTTGCACCATTCATCTTTCCCTCTATCCTGACTAGTCTCCCAGTCCCTGCTGCTGAAAAACATCCCTGCAGCATGATCCTGCCACCACCATGCTTCACCGTAGGGATGGTGCCAAGTTTCCTCCAGACGTGACGCTTGGCATTCAGGCCAAAGAGTTCGATCTTGGTTTCGTCAGACCAGAGAATCTTGTTTCTCATGGTCTGAGAGTCCTTTAGGCGCTTTTTAGCAAACTCCAAGTGGGATGTTACTCTTCGCCAACTGGCTTGTCAGGACCAATGCGATCAATACAAAGAACTCTGATTTAATGTACAGTATGATCCAAAGTTGGGGCCTTCTCTATTTGAATTACAGTACATCGATTCAGGAATTGAACTGGGCATGTACTCTAACTTCAAGTGGAAATGATCTTTCACATTTTACGTTGCTGCATTGACTTCTATTGACTTGAGCACTGTCATATTGGGAAATGAATATGGCAGCGACTACTCCTTTCCAGGTCCTGTATGTAAAAAGTTCTGAGTGTTGCCCCATAACCACTAAGTCCTATTTCCTTATCTTGGAACTTTTAAAGTCGAAATTCATGGAAAAGCTGTAAGGACAAATGGCTTACCGGTCGGTCAATGATACGGGTGCATGTTGCGAGAGCCTTCCTATCAGAGCCTGATAAACCCTGAGTTGCAGCAGTCTCTGCGTCAGTCAGGCCTCCCCCCGTGCCTCTGTAACCTGGGGAATATCTGGAGTCTACTGAGCTGCCACAGAGAAACCTGAGCTGATCAGCCTAGAAACCAGAGACTCCTGAGAGTCAGTGTAGGATTGACACATACCTTCCTTCCCTCCCTCTCCTGCTTCCTCCCTCCACCTCCAGGGTTCAAATGTCAGCGTGAAGGACTGTCCTTTCATTCTTTCATCCAGGAAGCCAAACACCCAGACTCATGACCTTTTCTGGTTGACATTGTGAGCAGTCACTCACAGTTGACCTAATGAAGATAGAGAAGATGGAGGTTTGAACAAGACACAGTAGTCCTTACTGTTCTTAATATCATTAAACCCTGTTCACTGTCTCTGAGATGTAACCCAACTCTCTGGATGGTTTGAAATCCGAGAAGTAAACAGCAGCAATGCACAGTGTCATCTCTCACGTGTCTGCCAGGCAGTCAGTCTCACTGTGAAAAATTTAGTTTTGTTTTCTGACATTGGGACAGCGTTCCTATTCTGTCCTGTCACCATGGAGGGACAGGTTATCTGAAGACCCGTCCGGATGGTGCCTTTGTCCACCCCAGTGTTGTGAAGTAGGATGTTGTCTCGCTGGGACACCATTGGGAGAACGTTCCAACTGTCCCATCACACACACACTGCTCCATTATTTTGAATGGCTTCCAACCCATTTAGATAACCCATGTTTTGTAGTGTCAGGTGGCACCTGCTGTTGATGCTAGGATTCTTTTGACCGCAGTCAAAAACATCGGAGGGACTGTGGGACGATTTGCATGCAAGCATAGAGATGCTTTTTTCCCAAACAACTTGGAGTGAGTGTGTTTGTGTGTACATTGCAGATGTAAATTATATGATTATTTATCTATTGCATATTGCAGATTATAAACTGGGGGGTTCGAGCCCTGAATGCTGATTGGCTGACAGCCGTGGTATATCAGACTGTAAACCAACATGTATTTTTACTGCTCTAATTGCATTGGTAACCAGTTTATAATAGCAATAAGGCACCTCAGGGGTTTGTGGTATATGGCCAATATTCCATGGCTAAGGCCTGTATCCAGGCACTCTGCATTGCATCGTGCGTAAGAACAGCCCTTAGCCGTGGTATTTTGGCCATATACCACACCCCCTCAGGCGTTATTGCTTAAATATACACTAAGTGGACAAAACATTAGGAACACCTTCCTAATATTGAGTTGCACCCCCTTTTGCCCTCAGAACAGCCTCAATTCATCGGAGGATGGACTCTACAAGGTGCCGAAGCGTTCCACAGGGATGCTGGCCCCATGTTGACTCCAATGCTTCCCGCAGTTGTGTCAAGTTGGCTGGATGTCCTTTGGGTGGTGGACCATTCTTGAGACACATGGGAAACTGGTGTGTGAAAAACCCAGCTGCATTGCAGTTCTTGACACAAACCGTTGCACCTGGCACCTACTACCATACCCCGTTCAAAGGCACTTAAATATTTTGTCTTGCCCATTCACCCTCTGAGTGGCACACATACACAATCCATGTCTCACTTGTCTCAAGGCTTAAAAACCCTTATTTAACCTGTACTCCCCTTCATCTACACTGATTTGAAGTGGATTTATCAAGTGACATCAATAAGGGATCATAGCTTTCACCTGGATTCACCTGGTCAATCTATCATGGAAAGAGCAGGTGTTTTTAATGTTTTGTACACTGTGTATATAGTTGTCTAAGTTATGTTTTGGGACAAAGACTATAACTTCAAAAATGTAACTTATTGGTATTCAACTTGCCTGGACACCAATCTGCTCAAACAAATGATACATTCATGTTGCTTTATTTTAGAAAGCCAGTGACTGTTTCAAGTCTCCCCATCCTAACCTGTAATGAGTATCACTGAGCATTGCAGTCATATTGATGTACAGTCATCTGTCTAATTTGCATTTGTTGTTTCCTGCAGCCATTACTGATCCAATCTCCTTATCACAGAATAGTCTCCTTATCCTGTAATAGTCCCACATAATCTTTCTCTTTATGGCTGCTACTGAAATTAGCCTATGTCCCATTTATACTTTTTTAAATATTTTTTAACCATTTAACTAGGCACGTCAGTTAAGAACAAATTCTTATTTACAATGACAGCCTAGGAAAAGTGGGTTAACTGCCTTGTTCATGGGCAGAACGACAGATTTTTACCATGTCAGCTCGGGGATTCGATCTAGCAACCTTTCGTTTACTGGCCCAATGCTCTAACCACTAGGCTACCTGCTGCCCCCATAGGGCCCTATTCCCCAGAAAGTACGCTACATATGGAATAGGGTACCATTTAGGGGTTCCTTAATGTTATGAAAATCCCTATCCGAAAAGTGATGTTTTGTTTTTTGACCCACAAAATCACGGTGCTGTTATCACAAAACACATTATTTTCTGTGTTATAGACTAACTAGACAATAGGCAATAAAGGGGAAAGTTGTGTAATTGAAGTACAACAACTACTTTGGTGAATGACAAGACATTGCAAGATGCAGATTACTAAGACATATGCACCCCACGGTTCTTTCTGCCTGCCCTCTCCTCTCTCTCCCTCATGCTGGCTTGCCTGGGGCGTATTCATTACACTGATTCTGTTGCAAAACGTTTCTGAACGGCAGCAAATGGGACGAAACTGGGAGGGACCTACCTGAATTTATCCAATAGAAACTCTTGTTTTAGCTGCAAACTGTTTGCACTAATGATTACACCCCTGCTCTTTCTTTTTGGTAATGATGCGAGTGTGTGTTCAGTCTTCGGTCTGTTGCCTGTACAAAATCCTAGCCTATTCATTGATGATAGATAGGTCCTGCTTCACTGAAGTTGCAAGCCAAGAAATTGGGAGATAAAGCATTCCAAATCTGTGATACAGTTGAAGTCAGAAGTTTACATACACCTTAGCCAAATACATTTAAACTCAGATTTTCACAATTCCTGACATTTAATCCTCGTAAAAATTTGCTGTCTTAAGGCAGTTAGGATCACAACTTTATTTTAAGAATGTGAAATGTCAGAATAATAGTAGAGAGAATTATTGATTTTATTTCAGCTTTTATTTCTTTCATCACATTCCCAGGGGTCAGAAATTTACATACACTCAATTAGTATTTGGTAGCATTGCCTTTAAATTGTTTAACTTGGGTCAAACGTTTCGGGTAGCCTTCCACAAGCTTCCTACAATAAGTTGGGTGAATTTTGGCCCATTGGTCCTGACAGAGCTCGTGTAACTGAGTCAGGTTTGTAGGCCTCCGTGCTCGCATACTTTTTTTCAGTTCTGCCCACAAATGTTCTATAGGACTGAGGTCAGGGCTTTGATTGCCTTTCCAATACCTTGACTTTGTTGTCCTTAAGCCATTTTGCCACAACTTTGGAAGTATGCTTGGGGCCATTGTCCATTTGGAAGACCCATTTGCGACCAAGCTTTAACTTCATGACTGATGTCTTGAGATGTTGCTTCAATATGTCCACAACATTGTCCTCCTCATGATGCCATCTATTTTGTGAAGTGCACTTGTCCCTCCTGCAGCAAAGCACCCCCACAACATGATGCTGCCACCCCCGTGCTTCACGGTTGGGAGGGTATTCTTCAGCTTGCAAGCCTCCCCCTTTTTCCTCCAAACATAACGATGGTCATCAGACCAGAGGACATTTCTCCAAAAAGTACGATCTTTGTCCCCATGTGCAGTTGCAAACCGTAGTCTGGCTTTTTTATGGTGGTTTTGGAGCAGTGGCTTCTTCCTTGCTGAGCGGCCTTTCAGATTACGTTGATATACTTTTGTACCTGTTTCCTCCAGCATCTTCACAAGGTCCTTTGCTGTTGTTCTGGGATTGATTTTGCACTTTTTGCACCAAAGTACGTTCATCTCTAGGAGACAGAACGTGTCTCCTTCCTGAGCGGTATGACGACTGTGTGGTCCCACTGTATCACAATTCCAGTGGGTCAGAAGTTTACATACACTATGTTGACTGTGCCTTTAAACAGCTTGGAAAATTCCAGAAAATGATGTCATGGCTTTAGAAGCTTCTGATAGGCTAATTGACATCATTTATCAGAAGCTTCTAAAGCCATGACATAATTTTCTGGAATTTTTCAAGCTGTTTAAAGGCACAGTCAACATAGTGTATGTAAACTTCTGACCCAATGGAATTGTGATACAGTGAATCATAAGTGAAAAAATGTGTCTGTAAACAATTGTTGGAAAAATTACTTTTGTCATACACAAAGTAGATGTCCTAACCGACTTGCAAAAACTATAGTTTGTTAACAAGAAATTTGTGGAGTGGTTGAAAAACGAGTTTTAATGACTCCAACCTAAGTGTACAGTCGTGGCCAAAAATATTGGCACCCATGCTCTTTTTTCAAATAATGCAGCATTTCTTCCAGAAAACTGTTGAAATTAAAACAATTTTTGGTATCCACATATGTATGTCTTTGGAGTGCGGTTGAACAAAACAAAAGAAATTGAATAATTTACTTAATCTTTGCTAATTCCACAAAGAAATCCTAAAATGGCCTGGACAATATTATTGGCACCTTCTAGAAGTAGTTAGAAATTATTAGATTTCAAGCAGGTGATTCTCATTTACTTTGGAATTGAACTCACCTGTGCTGAGTTGAAGGTGCCTGCAGTATAAAAATCACATATTAAACCAGTTTAAGTAGAGAAAAGGACTCATTCTCCTGTTTTGGGTAACTGTGTGTACCAGAATGAGCATGGACAAAATAAAGAAAACCAGAGAATTATCTGAGAAGGTGAGACACAAGATTACAAGTCCATCTCCAGAGACCTTGATGTTCCTGTTTCCACCATACATAATGTTATCACGAAGTTTAAGGCCCATACCACTGTTGCCAACCTCCCTGGATGTGGCCGCAAGAGAGAACTTGATGAAATTGTGCAGCGAAGGATTGTTTGAATTGTGGAGAAATGAAATTGTATTTATATAGCCCTTCTTACATCAGCTGATATCTCAAAGTGCTGAAAAGAAACCCAGCCTAAAACCCCAAACAGCAAGCAATGCAGGTGTAGAAGCACGGTGGCTAGGAAAAACTCCCTAGAAAGGCCAAAACCTAGGAAGAAACCTAGAGAGGAACCAAGCTATGAGGGGTGGCCAGTCCTCTTCTGGCTGTGCCGGGTGGAGATTATAACAGCACATGGCCTAGATGTTCAAATGTTCATAAATGACCAGCATGGTCAAATAATAATAATCATAGTAGTTGTCGAGGGTGCAACAAGTCAGTAACACAAGAGTAAGTGTCAGTTGGCTTTTTCATAGCCGATCTTTGAGATTATCTCTATCGCTCCTGCTGTCTCTAGAGAGTTGAAAACAGCAGGTCTGGGACAGGTAGCACATCCGGTGAATAGGTCAGGGTTCCAGCAGGTCTGGGACAGGTAGCATGTCCGGTGAACAGGTCAGGGTTCCATAGCTGCAGGCAGAATAGTTGGAGCAGCAGCACGGCCAGGTGAACTGGGGACAGCAAGGAGTCATCAAGCCAGGTAGTCCTGAGGCATGGTCCTAGGGCTCAGGTCCTGAAAAAGAGAAAGAAAGAAAGAAAGAAAGAAAGAAAGAAAGAAAGAAAGAAAGAAAGAAAGAAAGAAAGAAAGAAAGAAAGAAAGAAAGAGCATATTTAAATTCACACAGGACACCGGAATAGACAAGAGAAATACTCCAGATGTGACAGACTGACCCTAGCCCCCCGACACATAAACTACTGCAGCATAAATACTGGAGGCTGAGACAGGAGGGGTCCGGAGACACTGTGGCCCCATCCGATGAAACCCCCGGACAGGGCCAAACAGGTAGGATATAACCCCACCCACTTTGCCAAAGCACAGCCTCCACACCACTGGAGGGATATCTCAAACCACCAACATACCATCCCAGGACAAGGCCGAGTATAGCCCACAAAGATCTCCGCCACGGCACAGCCCAAGGGGGGACGCCTTGATCAACTGCCACACAGATTCAAGCTGATCTTCAGACAAGGTACAACAGTTTCAACTAGCACAATCCGCCACCAAATCAATGAAAGGGGGTTATATGGTAAGAGACCCAGAAGGACCCCATTGCTGAGAGAAAGACATAAGAAAGCCCGGCTGCAATTTGACAAAACACACCTGAACATGCCAAAACCCTTCTGGGAAAATGTCCTGTGAACAGATGAGACCAAAATAGAGCTTTTTGGTAAAGCACACAATCTCTATGTTTACAGAAAACAAAATGAAGCTTTCAAAGAAAATAACACCTTCCCTGCAGTCAAACATGGAGGAGGTTCAGTGATGTTTTGGGGTTGCTTTGCTGCCTCTGGCACTGGGTGCCTTGAACGTGTACATGGCATTATGAAATCAGGAGAATACCAAGGTATTTTGGATCGCAATGTCAGACCCAGTGTCAGAAAGCTGGGTCTCTGTCGAAGGTCATGGGTCTTCCAGCAGGACAATAAACACACTACAAAAGCACCCAGGAATGGTTCAAGACAAAACGCTGGACTGATCTGAAGTGGCCAGCAATGAGTCCAGATCTAAATCCCATTGAAAACCTACGGTGAAATCTGAAAACATCAGTTGGGAGAAGGCACCCTTAAAATCTGGGAGAACTGGAGCAGTTTGCACAAGAGGAGTGGGCCAAACTACCAGTACAGAGGTGCAGGAAGCTCATTGATGGTTATAGGAAGCGCTTGATTATTTTGACCAAAAGCAGTGCTACCAAATATTAAGTCTAGGGTGTCAATAATTTTGTCATTGCCATTCCTGTTTATTTTCAGATTTAAATGGATATATTTAGTTCGGAATCAAAAGCAAAGGTTCTGTAATCTTAACAGTAAAATAAAGAATTGTGTAGACCAACTACTTTTGTTCAATTTCAACTTATTTTTAGGAAAATTGTGAGTTACTTGAAAAACGTGCAAGGGTGCCAATATTTTTGGCCACAACTCTATGTAAACTTCCGACTTCAACTGTAGATAGGCCTAGTACACGGTTCTGACTCCGTCTCCCTGGTGGCCGACCTGCCTATACTGTGCCCCTCCCCTCTCTCTCCGTCCCTTGCTAGCTCACAATGAAAGATGCGAGTGTTCGAAAATACGGCAACTAATCAGTCTCCTGCATTCCAAAAATACTGACTCTTAGGAGTAAATTCCTGGCGGAATCTAATCTTGATACTCAGAAATGGGAGTCGACACCGGAAGGTTTAGGTTTGAGGTTTTATTTATTTGCACCAAAGAAAAGAAGTGCACTACTGGGTGATGTTGAAAAGTCGTAGTCAATCGATTAATAATATAATACTTTTAGGGGGAAAAAAGTCCTTGATTTTCAATCTGTAGACACTATGAGAATAGAAGGGTTCAGAACTTTTGTGAACCATCACAGCACAGTTGAAAAATATATGGCAAATAGAAAATGGATGGTGATCAGAGATAGATGGAGGGGTTGAGTGGAGCTGAAGGGTGGGACTTAAAACCAAAGATAACTAATGTAAAATATACTGTCTGTAAAATGTATATAGGTTCAGAACTTTTGTGAAACAGCATAGTTAAACATATGGCAAATAAAACTGGATGGTCTTCAGATATACAGTGGGGGGAAAAAGTATTTGATCCCCTGCTGATTTTGTACGTTTGCCCACTTACAAAGAAATGATCAGTCTATAATTTTAATGGTAGGTTTATTTGAACAGTGGGAGACAGAATAACAACAACAAAATCCAGAAAAACGCATGTCAAAAATGTTATAAAATGATTTGCATTTTAATGACGGAAATAAGTATTTGACCCCTCTGTAACACATGACTTAGTACTTGGTGGCAAAACCCTTGTTGGCAATCACAGAGGTCAGACGTTTCTTGTAGTTGGTCACCAGGTTTGCACACATCTCAGGAGGGATTTTGTCCCACTCCTCTTTGCAGATCTTCTCCAAGTCATTAAGGTTTCGAGGCTGACGTTTGGCATCTCGAACCTTCAGCTCCCTCCACAGATTTTCTATGGTATTAAGGTCTGGAGACTGGCTAGGCCACTCCAGGACCTTAATGTGCTTCTTCTTGAGCCACTCCTTTGTTGCCTTGGCTGTGTGTTTTGGGCCATTGTTATGCTGGAATACCCATCCACAACCCATTTTCAATGCCCTGGCTGAGGGAAGGAGGTTCCACCCAAGATTTGACGGTACATGGCCCTGTCCATCGTCCCTTTTATGCAGTGAAGTTGTCCTGTCCCCTTAGCAGAAAAACACCCCCAAAGCATAATGTTTCTACCTCCGTGTTTTACGGTGGAGATGGTGTTCTTGGGGTCATAGGCAGCATTCCTCCAAACACGGCGAGTTGAGTTGATGTCAAAGAGCTCCATTTTGGTCTCATCTGACCACAACACTTTCACCAGTTGTCCTCTGCCAATGAACATCTGAATGACTCAAACTTCAGACGGGCATGTATATGTATTCTTGAGCAGGGGGACCTTGCGGGTGCTGCAGGATTTCAGTCCTTCACGGCGTAGTGTGTTACCAATTGTTTTCTTGGTGACTATGGTCCCAGTTGCATGGAGCCCCAGGCCAAGGGAGATTGCCAGTTCTTTTGTGTTTCTTCCATTTGCGAATAATCGCACCAACTGTTGTCACCTTCTCACCAAGCTGCTTGGCGATGGTCTTGTAGCCCATTCCAGCCTTGTGTAGGTCTACAATCTTGTCCCTGACCTCCTTGGAGAGCTCTTTGGTCTTGGCCATGGTGGAGAGTTTGGAATCTGATTGATTGATTGCTTCTGTGGACAGGTGTTTTTTTTACAGGTAACAAGCTACGGTTAGGAGCACTCCCTTTAAGAGTGTGCTCCTAATCTCAGCTCGTTACCTGTATAAAAGACACCTGGGAGCCCGAAATCTTTCTGATTGAGAGGGGGTCAAATACTTATTTCCCTCATTAAAATGCAAATCAATTTGACATGCGTTTTTCTGGATATTTTTGTAGTTATTCTGTCTCTCACTGTTCAAATAAACCTACCATTAAAATTATAGACTGATCCTTTCTTTGTCAGTGGGCAAACGTACAAAATCAGCAGGGGATCAAATACTTTTTTCCCCCCACTGTATGTCTCTATAAGCTTGGCACATCTAGCCACTGGGATTTTTGCCCATTCCTCAAGGCAAAACTGCCCCAGCTCCTTCAAGTTGGATGGGTTCCGCTGGTGTACAGCAATCTTTTAGTCATATCACAGATTCTCAATTGGATTGAGGTCTGGGCTTTGACTAGGCCATTCCAAGACATTTAAATGTTTCCCCTTAAACTACTCAAGTGTTGCTTTAGCAGTATGCTTAGGGTCATTGTCCTGCTGGAAGGTGAACCTCTGTCCCAGTCTCAAATCTCTGGAAGACTGAAACAGGTTTCCATCAAAAATG